>NC_057388.1:96138717-96433497 GCF_019320065.1 Cervus canadensis | reverse complement strand
CCAGAAAAATAAATGACCCAATCCAAAAATGGGCCAAAGAACTAAACAGACATTTCTCCAAGAAGACATACAGATGGCTAACAAACACATGAAAAGATGCTCAACATCACTCATTATCAGAGAAATGCAAATCAAAACCACAATGAGGTACCATTACACGCCAGTCAGGATGGCTGCTATCCAAAAGTCTACAAGCAATAAATGCTGGAGAGGTGTGGAGAAAAGGGAACCCTCTTACACTGTTGGTGGGAATGCAAACTAGTACAGCCACTATGGAGAACAGTGTGGAGATTTCTTAAAAAACTGGAAATAGAACTGCCATATGACCCAGCATCCCACTTCTGGGCATACACACTGAGGAAACCAGATCTGAAAGAGACACGTGCACCCCAATATTCATCGCAGCACTGTTTATAATAGCCAGGACATGGAAGCAACCTAGATGCCCATCAGCAGATGAATGGATTAAGGAAGCTATGGTACATATACACCATGGAATATTACTCAGCCATTAAAAAGAATTCATTTGAATCAGTTCTAATGAGATGGATGAAACTGGAGCCCATTATACAGAGTGAAGAAAGCCGGAAAGATAAAGACCAATACAGTATACTAACACATATATATATATGGAATTTAGAAAGATGGTAATGATAACCCTTATGCAAAACAGAAAGAGACACAGAAATACAGAACAGACTTTTGGACTCTGTGGGAGAAGGCGAGGGTGGGATGTTTTGAGAGAACAGCATCGAAACATGTATATTATCTAGGGTGAAACAGATCATCAGCCCAGGCTGGATGCATGAGACAAGTGCTCGGGCCTGGTGCACTGGGAAGACCCAGAGGGATGGGATGGAGAGGGAGGTGGGAGGGGGGATCGGGATGGGGAATACATGTAAATCCATGGCTGATTCATGTCAGTGTATGACAAAAACCACTACAATATTGTAAAGTAATTAGCTTCCAACTAATAAAAATAAATGGAAAAAAAAAAAGGTGGAAAGTTGACTATTAAGAATTTCAAATTTTATACCTTCTATTCCTGCTGTGCTGACAGAGACAGGAGAAGGTTGTGTCCAGAGTCAATAAGTCAGGAAATAGAAGCAATAAAGGAGCTAGATTTCAAAGAAGCAGCAAAGCAATCCCTGAGTTACTAGGAACTATCACAAATTCAGTTAAATTAAATCCAGACATGGGTGGAATGGGTTGAGGAGTTAGTATAAATAACATATGTGGTCATTGCAGCTTTCTTATTGATCTGAACAGAAAATTCTCTTAAAAAAAAAAAAAACACTGCTTTTTACATTTCCAGAAGCAGTTTTCTTACTTGAAAGTTTTCTTTGATCCTTTCAGGGTTAAAACTTTTAGGAATGACAACCACTCCTCGCTGAATGTTGAAACGCAAAACAACTTGAGCTGCTGTTTTATTGTACTTTTTCCCCAGTGCATTTAGAAATGGATCCTTTAGCAAAGGTGGGGAAGAGACATTCACCCTTAAAAAAAATAAAAAAAGGAAATCAAGACATGTATCATATTTCAGTCAAGTAATGAAATTAAAAGATGCTTACTCCTTGGAAGAAAAGTTATGACCAATCTAGATAGCATATTAAAAAGCATAGACATCACTTTGTCAACAAAGGTCAGTCTGATCAAGGCTATGGTTTTTCCAGTAGTCATGTATGGATGTGAGAGTTGGACTGTAAAGAAAGCTGAGTACAGAAGAATTGATGCTTTTGAACTGTGGTGTTGGAGAAGACTCTTGAGAGTCTCTTGGACTGCAAGGAGATCCAACCAGTCCATGCTAAAGGAGATCAGTCCTGGGTGTTCACTGGAAGGACTGATGTTGAAGCTTTAACTCCAATACTTTGGCCACCTGATGTGAAGAGCTGACTCATTGGAAAAGACCCTGATGTTGGGAAAGATTGAAGGCAGGAAGAGAAGGGGACAACAGAGGATGAGATGGTTAGATGGCATCATCGACTCAATGGACATGAGTTTGGGTAAACTCCGGGACTTGGTGATGGACAGGGAGGTCTGGCGTGCTGCAGTTCATGGGGTCGCAAAGAGTCAGACACAACTGAGCGACTGAACTGAACTGAACTGAGTGAGAACCAGTGGTTAACCAATCACCCTCCTCCTCTGACAACCCCCCCCCCCCCACCTTTCACCTGGTAACCTATCCAAAACACTCGGGTCACCTGTAACCAAGTTCTTTGAATGCAGAGTATTCAGAAGACTAGTGCTTAGTATGGGAAGATCAAGACAGGCAGATTCATAGACCTGTCTCTTCCAGAGTGTTCAGTCATGTCCAACTTTTTGAGGCCCCTTAGACTGTAGCCTACTAGGCTCCTCTGTCCATGGAATTTCCTAGGCAAGAATACTGGAGTAGGTTGCCATTTCCTCCTCCAGGGGATCTTCCTGACCCAAGAACTGAATCCACACCTCATGTATCTTCTGCATTGGCAGGCAGTTCTTTACTATTAGCACCACCTGGGAATCCCACTTTTCCAGAGGGTAAATAATACTAATATTTCTTTGGTGGATCTTATAGAGAGAATGGGGTTGGAAGTAGGCACACAGGGAAAGTCAAGAAGACTGAAGGAGAAGCACAACTCTTGAAATCAGAATGGAAAAATTCCTACTTAAGTCTGTGGAAGAGATCACAGTAGAAGTATTGCCACTGAATACAGAGATTTTAAAAATTCAAAAATTTCAGAATATGACTGAATATTACTTTGGCAGGTAATAATCAAGGTGAAAGTGAAGTCACTCAGTCATTTCTGACTCTTTGCGACCCTGTGGACTGTAGCCTACCAGGCTCCTCCAACCATGGGATTCTCCAGGCAAGAATACTGGAGTGGGTTGCCATTTCCTTCTCCAAAATCATAATCAAGGTACTGGTAGGCAATTTCATAGGTAGAGTCTAGGTGATTATTACAACACCTCAGTGAGGAAGGTTTTGTTAGCTGTAATTTGCATATGTGAAGATTGACTTGAAGAGATTGTTACTTCCTTAAGATCACACAGATGAATAGTCATTTCAGTCAAGCAATTTACATTAGCCTAATACTCCAAAAGAAATATACTTACTGAGGAGATAAACTGCATTACTTACCAGGATGGATTTCTAGAGGTTCCCAAAGGGCTGTATGCAATAATGACAATGTCGTGTTGTTGGCAAAATTTCAAGAGTTTTGGCTGGGTGAAATATGGATGGCACTCAACCTATGTGGTTGGAGAGCAGAGCACAAAATTAAGAACTTGTGGATGAATCAATTTTATATAGATTTTAATAATTCAACAAAATCGATTGCAAAGTAGTATGGATAGCGAGGCAGATCTTAAATATTTTTCCAAAAAAAGAAGTTTACATTGTTTATATATAAGTGAGGTAAAGTAAAACCAGATTAGTGAGGTCACTATCTATGAGTTAATCCTAAAATAGCTGGGAAACAAATTCAATTTTTACAGCTATCATACTTTAAAGCTATAAGTGAATGGACTTGGTGATTTATAGTAAATATTCTAGCAAATACAATTTTCCATAACAGACACATAGTCTCAAGTTCACATTACAGTCTTGGTAAATAGAGGTGACATGTTGCAAAAGCCCTCTATCCCTCACTATCAAACACTTAAGAATATTTTCACAAGAGATAGAGTGTGTATAAAAGTAAATTTAGAGATGCATTTTCTCTTCTTGGTGGAGAGTTCTTTACAGCACTAAATGTAGGCCTATTTTCATTTTCTGTATCTTATTGACAACATTCCTGCACTGAAAACATTTGTGTCAACAAAAGTTCTTCTCTAAGTTTCTTCTTAAACACTATGGTAGTTTTTGACCTATGTGTTTCTTTTCTTTTTAATTAAAATCAACCAAGGCTTAATGAAAATATTATAAGTATGTAATTATTATTTTCACTACCTGGAATATTAAATACTTGACAAGTTACATTTCTAGAAGGCACAAGAAAATGCTATTGATAAAGTAGAAAGGTAAACCAGAGGTCTTAGAGGTGAGTCTTCTTTCCTTTATCTAATTTGACAACCTTTTTTTATACCCCCTATCAATTTCTCCTATTTCTTCTCTTTCCCTTTTGTTGTTGTTTGCTAAGTTGTGTCCAACTGTTTGTGCAGACCCCATGGACTGCAGCATGCCAAGCTTCCCTGTCCTTCACTATCTCCCAGAGTTTGCTCAAATTCATGTCCATTGAATCGGTGATGCTGTCTAACCATCTCATCCCCTGTTGCACTCTTCTCCTCTTGCCCTTAGTCTTGCCCAGAATCAGGGTCTTTTCCAATGAATCAGCTCTTCCCATTGGGTGGCCAAAGTATTGGAGCTTCATCTTCAGCATCAGTACTTCCAATGAATATTCAGGGTTGATTTCCTTTAGGATTGGCTAGTTTGATCTCTGCTGTTGTCAGGACTCTCAAGAGTCTTCTCCAGCACCACAATTCAAAAGCATCAGTTATTTGGCACTCCCCATCTTTATGGTCCAACTCTCACATCCATACATGACTACTGGAAAAACCGTAGCTTTGACTATACAGATCTTTATCAGCAGTGATGTCTCTGCTTTTAAATATGCTAAGTTTGTCATAACTTTCTCTCCGAGAAGCAAGCTTCTTTTAATTTCATGGCTGTAGTCACTGTCCACAGTGATTTTGGAGCCCAAGAAAACTGCTTCAACTTTTTCCCCTTCTATTTGTCAGGAAATGATGGGATTGGATTGCATGACCTTGGTTTTACTAATGTTGAGTTTGCCCCCTCATTATCTTGATCTCTCCTTTTCCCTAAGACACTTTCCCCCAACCCCCCATTTAGGAACATTTCTTCATTCTAAAAAGTGACACATAGTGTCCATAGTACAGTAGACCCTAGGTATCTATGTAGGATTGGTTCCAGAACACCCCCCAGCAAACACCAAAATCCTCAGATGCTCAAGTCCATTCTATGAAATGGTGTACTACAGTGGATCCTCCATATTTGCACCCAGGGATATGAAGGGTGGCCTGTTTCTTTCCCTTATCCTCTCCCACTCCCAGCATCACTCTCCCCCTTTAATATCTTTCCCATTTTTCATCTTATTGGCACACTAATGTTTCCAAACACATTTTAAATCATGTCACTCCATTGCTTAAAGACTAAGTATGAATTCCTTAATTTCATGCCTGCCTGCTTGTTCCAAACACATTTAGTTTTCCCCACAGAGACTCCTTTCTAATCAGGTTGGAGTCCTGTTACCTGTCTTTGGCCTAAATATGTATATTCACATGTGTATATGGCATATGTATTTACAACAGTCTTTGGTAATGCTGTAGTTTTAGATAGATATCAGAATCTCGAAAGGTAAAGATAAGAAGCTGGACAGAATCCATGAATAGCAAAAGTCCTTTCATTAATTAACTCCAACCTCTTCTGTCTTTCCATGAAAAACTGCACTGAATTTTCTCTTCGTTGTGGAAGACACTCAACAAATATTTATTAATTTCTGTGTCAGGACATCTGTGACTTAGGTACAGTGAATGAGATCAGGAAAAATGGAAGAATTTGGAAACTTTCCTTTTTCCTTCCTTTCTCCTTTCCTTCCCTCTGTCCCTCCTTACCTTCCTTCTTTCCTTTGTTCCTAGAGTTATGTGTTGGAACTGTGTATGAAATGAAACCGCTTGAGAGAGATCCACAGTTCCCTTTGAATTGGGCTGGGAGAGCACTGCTTGACACTAGGAAGACTGTCTAAGCCAGGAGCAGAGCCCAGAGGGGTGTTACTCCAGATGAATGCCACAGGGAAATTTGGATTGCTCAGACTCTGAGAATGAGTACAGAGTAAGCTTATATTCTATGTCAGTTTGTTCATGACGTCAATGAAAAGTACAAACATTTGCAAACTTTATTTTAGATTTGGACTGGTGGGAAAATTCTCTGGAGCAGGAAATAGCAACAGATTCCAGTATTCTTGCTGGGATAATCCCATGGATAGAGGAGCCTGGCAGGCTACAGTCCATGGGGTCTCAAAAGAGTTGGAGGCAACTCAGCGACTCAACAATAACAATATCGGAAAAGTTAGTTTTGAAATATGTTAATTTTAAATTATGCAAGACCTTCAGATATGTATCGCTTGTATATGAAATGTGTCGATTCTGTCCCCATGGACTATAGCCCGTCAGGCTCCTCTGTCTATGGGATTTTCCAGGCAAGAATACTGGAGTGCATTGCCATTTCTCTTAATCTTCTTGGAGAAGATTGCTTCTCCAGGGGATCTTCCCAACCCAGGGATCAAACTCATGTCTCCTACAGCTCTGCATTGGTAAGAAGATTCTTTACCACTGAGCCAGCTGGGAAGCCCAAGGACTGCACTATGCGCATTGTATTCCTGGGTTGAAAGCTGCTCATTTTGTATCTCTGGAGAAGAGACGGTCCTACCAGGGCACAGGGTGATGGCTGGTGGCCAGGGGACCTGCACTCTAATTTGTGCCAGCTCTATTCTGGTTCTGTGCCAGTATTTGACATATTCAAACAGCACAGAGCACATGAATAGGTTCAGGCTATGATCTTCCTACACACCTTGCTTCTCTTTCAGGAACATTTGTAAAGTTAATCAACAGTCTCATGCCGACAGATCAACGCATTTCCTGCTTGGCATGAAGAAACACACTGTCAAATTTTCATTCTTTTCCATGCTCAGGTCAAAAGTTACCACCTGTCTCCGTGCATTTGTAAGAAGAAAGCTGCTTGTCATTTCAACATTTTTATAACAAAATATTGTTCTTAGGAGTGCAGGAAGGATATGCTGCAGAGGGGATTGGTTAGAAATAAAGGATTGGATTGAGATCAGTGAGGGAGGCACCGTTTGTTGCTCTCTGTTCCTGACAGCTTCTGATACAGCACTAGCTGAAGTGTCAGTTTGGAAGTGGTACTTCTAAATATGGCAACACTTCTATTTAGCTGTGGGTTACTGTCCTGATGTAGATAATAATTCATTTTCCTGTTATGAACTATTTTGAGTTTCTAAAAACAATGAATTCAACCAACAAGTCCACCATCACCCCAATATGTGAATATTTACCATATTCAAGAACATTTTTCAGTGCAGCTTCTTAAGGTTTTATGAAGTAGAGGGACGAGGATATCATTTCCCCATTTAACAAGGTGGATTATAGTATTTTGTTGTGATTATAAGAGTAATATACGCTCACTGCAGAAGACTTGAAAAATACAGAAAAGCATAAACAGGAGAACAGAATTTACTTGTAAAATTCACAGCCAGAGATAGCCACAGTTAGCATTTGAATATATTTCTTTCCAATATTCGCACTTTTTAAATAATGTAATCACCTTCATACTGTAATACATTTTGCATCCTAGCCTTTCCACTTAGTATCATGGCCATATCTCTTTTTCTCAAAAGCGTTTCAACAACATCTTTTGTTGAGAGTTTATGTATTATGAATGTTTTAAATTTTATTTAAACATTCCTTGAACTTTTCTTATTTATGTTGTTTCCTTTTTTTTTTTTTTTTCCATGATAAACAGTGCTGTGATAAACAGACATATATGGGTGTTCTGATTTTTTCCCCCCACAGGGATAGATTCCTAGAAATTGAAAACTGAACATTTTTTAAGGCTCCTGCTACTTATTGCAAAATTGCTTTTCAGTAAAGTTGAATCAATGTACCAGTATTCCATCACTTGCTTACATGGAACATAATACTAAAAAATAGAACAAAAACTTTGTGAATTTGATACATAATACAAAATTTCACTTAAATGTACATTTCTGTAATTAATAGTGCAGCTAAACATTTTTCATATGTTTACCAGTCTTACAATTTGTCATCTGTGAATTTCTGTTCATTTCTTTTGAGTCATAGTATTTTTTCTCATTGATATTTTTTAGGTTTTTAACTCATATGGATATGACCTCCTCTTACTATTATATATATTTTTTCAGTTCTCAAACAATTTTCAGCAAGAATACTTTTAAAAATTTATTTTTTTTTAATTGAAGGTTAATTGCTTTACAGAATTTTGTTGTTTTCTGTCAAACCTCAACATGAATCAGGCATAGGTATACATATATCCCCTCCCTCTTGAAACTCTCTCCCATCTTCCTCCCCATCCCACCCCTCCAGATTGATACAGAGACCCTGCTTGAGTTTCCTGAGACATACAACAAATTCCCATTGGCTATCTATTTTATATATGGTAATGTAAGTTTCCATGTTACTCTCTCCATACACCTCATCCTCTCCTCCCCTCTTCCCATGTCTGTAAGTCTGTTCTCTATTGCTGCCCTGCAAATAAATTCTTCAGTACCATCTTCCTAGTTTCTGTATATATGTGATAGTACACGATATTTATCTTTCTCTTTTTGACTTACTTCACTCTGTATAATAGGCTCTAGGTTCATCCACCTCATTAAAACTGACTCAAATGCATTCTTTTTTATGGCTAAGTAATATTCCATTGTGTATACGTACCACAACTTCCTTATCCATTCATCTGTCAATGGACATCTAGGTTGCTTCCATGTTCTAGCTATTGTAAATAGTGCTTCAATGAACATTGGGGTACATGTATCTTTTTCAATTTTGGTTTCCTTAGGATATATGCATGGGAGTGGGATTGTTGGGTCATATGGTGGTTTTATTCCTAATTTTTTAAGGCTTCTCCATACCATCTTCCATAGTGTCTATATCAATTTACATTCCCATCAACAGTGCAAAAGCATTCCCTTTTCTCCACACCTTCTCTAGCATTTATTGTTTGTAGACTTTTTGATGATGGCCATTCTGACTGGTGGCAGTTGATAGCTCATTGTAGTTTTGACTTGCACTTCTCTAATAATGATCAATGTTGAGCATCTTTTCATGTGCTTGTTAGCCATCTGTATGCCTTCTTTGGAGAAATGTATGTTTAGGTCTTTTTCCCACTTTTTGATTGGGTTATTTGTTTTTCTGGTATTGAGTTGTGTATGAACTGCTTGTATATTTTGAAAATTAGTCCTTTGTCAGTTGTTTCATTTGCTATTATTTTCTTCCATTCTGTACGTTGTCTATTCACCTTGCTTATAGTTTCCTTTGCTGTGCAAAAGCTTTTAAGTTTAATCAGATTCCACTTGTTTACTTTTGTTTTTATTTCCATTACTCTAGGAGATGGGTCATGGAGGATCTTGCTTTGATTTATGTCATCCAATGTTCTGCCTATGTTTTCCTCTAAGAGTTTTATAGTTTCTAGTCTTACATTTAGGTCTTCAGTCCATTTTGTGTTTTTCTTTGTGTATGGTGTTGGGAAGTGTTCCTAATTTCATTCTTTTACATGTAGCTGTCCAGTTTTCCCAGCACCACTTATTGAAGAGGCTGTTTTTATGTATTGTTTCCCCATTGCATATTCTTGCTCCTTTGTAAAAAATAAGGTACCCATAGTTGCGTGGGTTTATTTCTGGGCTTTCTATCTTGTTCCATTGGTCTATATTTCTGTTTTTGTGTCAGTACCATACTGTGTTGATGACTGTAGCTTTGTAATATAATCTGAAATCAGGAAGGTTGATTCCTCAAGCTCCATTATTCTTTCTCAAGACTGCTTTGGCTATTCTGGGCCTTTTGTGTTTCCATATGAATTGTGAATTTTTTTGTTCTAGTTCTCTGAAAAACGCCATTGGCAATTTGATAGGGATCGCATTGAATCTGTAAATTGCACTTGGTAGTATACTCATTTTCACATTATTGATTCTTCCTACCCAGGAACATAGACTATCTCTCCACCTGTTTATGTCATCTTTGATTTCTTTCATCAGTGTCTTGTAGTTTTCTGTATACAGTTCTCTTGTCTCCTTAGGTTTATTCTTAGATTGTGTTCTTTTTGTTGCAGTGGTGAATGAAATTGTTGCCTTAATTTCTCTTCCTGGTTTTTCATTGCTAGTATATGGGAATGCAAGTGATTTCAGTGTATTGATTTTGTATCCTGCGAGTTTGGTAAGTTCATTGATTAGCTTTAGTAATTTTCTGATAGTATCTTTAGGGTTTTCTATGTATGTATCATGTCATCTGCAAACAGTGAAAGCTTTACTTCTTTTCTGACCTGTATGCCTTTTATTTCTTTTTCATCTCTGATTGCTGTAACTAGGACTTCCAAAACTATGTTGAATAATGGTGGTGAGAGTGGACACCCTTACCTTGTTCCTGATCTTAGTTTTTCACCATTTAGAATAATGTTTGCTGTGGGCTTATCATATATGCCCTTAATTATGTTGAGGTAGGTTCCTCTTTGCCCATTTTTTGAAGAGTTTTCATTAGAAATGGGTACTGAATTTTGTCAAAGGCTTTTTCTGCACCTATTGATATTATCATATGGTTTTTATCTTTTAGTTTGTTAATATAGTGTATCACATTAACATGCATATATTGAAGAATCCTTATTATATTTTTAAAATATAATCATCTAATTTTCTTTGCTCTCTGATTTTAATATTTTTAGGATTTAACACTTTTATACTATTATATGTATTGGTATTCCTTATAATTTTCCCATGACTTCCCTTTCTATCCATAGATGCAGATAACTAAAATTCTTTTGTAGTATTCACAAATAATTTCCTGCTTTGTCTCTAGCTCCTGCTCAAAGGGACACTTTGAAGTATAACATGAGGCAAAGATCTATATTTGTTATTATACAACTATCAATTTTCTCCACACTACTGAAAAATAAATTGTTTTGTCATTAGTTTACATTAAGCTTTTATTTTATTTGAGATTGTTTCTAAGATATTTCTTGTTTATTTTAGACTGTTCTAGGTCTCCATTGCTGCACAGGCTTTCCCTATTTGGGGTGAATGGGAGCTACTCTTTGTTGCAGTGCACAGGCTTCTCATTGCAATGGCTTCTCTTGTTGCAGAGCAGGGGCTATAGGTGCAAGGGATTCAGTAGTTGAGGGCATAGGCTTAGTTGTTCCAAGGCATGTGGAATCTTCCCAGACCAGGGATTAAACCCATGAACCCTGCATTGGCAGGTGGATTGTTAACTACTAAACAATCAGGGAAGCCCGATATCTCTTATTTTCTATTTATTTGTAGGTTTTCCTTGGATTAATCTTGCATGTGTGCACACTCAGTTGCTCAGTCATGTCCAACTCTTTGCAACCCAATGGACCATAGTCCACCAGGCTCCTCTGTCTGTGAAAACTTTCTAGGTAAGAACACTGGAGTGGACTGTCATTTACTTCTCCCAGGGATCTTCCCCACCCAGGGATCAAACCCAAATCTCTTGCATTGGCAGGTGGATTCTTCACCACTGTGTCATTTGTGCTACTCTTACATTATTTTAAATACTGTGAATGTCAATATCTGCTATGTTTTGTTCCCCCTCAATAGCTTTCTTCAGAAAATTTTGGGTTACTTTCCCCTGGACTTGAAGTTTCTAATCATGCTTGTTAAGAGACATAAATTGACTTGCCCAGGACCTAATGATGAGATATGTATATAAAGTGACCTCAAGGCTTTCTGACTCCTAATCCAGGATTCCTCTGTTGAGTAATTGATTTTCTCACATTCCCAACCCCCGCACCCCCCTTACCTCCTTTCCCTTGTCAGTGCCATACCTGGTTGCTGACTGGCTTATACTTAAGTCCTGGTTTGTTCAGAATGAGCTCCAGCTGCCTACGGTTAAAATTGGATACTCCAAGGGATTTCACCAAGCCAGCATCTTTGCAAGCTTCTAAAGCCTGTAGGATAAAATCCAGTGGGTCAAGAAAAAAGCCTCAACACAAGCAAGAATAAACATTTATAAGGGTGACTGTGAATTCTTTAAAAAGGAAAGTCCCTGGGTATGTTAATAAGCATTCTGTGAACTAAAGTAAAGTGGAGGAAATAAGAATTCTATAAATGAATGATTTGGGGGAATTGTTCATCATACCTTCCCCTTGTATTTTCAAAATGTAAGAAAGTGAAAGTGATAGTTTCTCAGTATCTGACTCTTTGTGACTCCATGGACTGTAGCTCACCAGGCTCCTCTCTTCCTGGAATTCTCTAGGCAAGAATACTGGAGTGGGTTGCCATTCCTTCTCCAGGGGATTTTCCCAACCCAGGGATCAAACCCAGGTTTCCTGCATAGCAGGCAGATTCTTTACCATCTGAGCCACAAGGGAAGCCCTTCATAACATATACCAGCACAATAATAATGATCTTATTTCTTAAAATCTGTTGAGGTTTTCTTTTTGGTATAGTACCTGAAAATTTTATGTGTCTGGTGTGTGTGGAAAATGTATTTTCTCCTGTTTTGGGATACAGGTCTTGCTTGTCTCTCTCACATACATACATTATTTAGAAGCTTAAAAGTCAAGTTTTTCCTGTCTTTTCAATAATTTAAAGGAATATATCAGAAATCTCCCATTGTAACAGTGAATTTACCAATATCTTTCTGTATTCTATCAGTTTTTGCTGTTTATATTTTTAATATATTTTATTTGATACATATGTGTTTAAAATTGTATATCTTCTTAGTAAATTAAATCTTTATCATTATAGTTTTTGCACTTCCCTGTACATTTTTTTTAAAATTTGGCTGCACCAGGTCTTATTTGTGGCACATAGCCTCTTTGGTCTTCCTGGCAGCATGTGGGATTTTTTTTGGCTGTGGCATGTAAACTCTTCAGTTGCTGCATGTGGGATATTGTTTCCAGATCGGGGATCAAATCCAGGGAGTGCTGGGTCTTAGTCACTGGACCACCATGGAATTCCCCCCCTATACATTTTAGAGTCAGCTTTTCAATTTCTTTTGGGATTTTGACTGGGATTGCATTGAATCTATCCGTGAATTTGGAGAGAGTTAACAACCTATCTGTATTCAGTCTTTCCGTCAAAGAACATGATATAGCTCTCCTTTTATTTAGATTTAAAAAATCTTATCAGTAAAATACTGCAATTTTAACTGTATAAGTCTTGCACAGATTGTGTTAAATTTATCTCTAAATATTTAATTTTTTTTTTTTTTTTACAAATTCCACTTCCCTGTGGTACATATATTACAATAGAATATTACTCAGCCATAAGAAGGAACACATTTGAGTCAGTGCTAATGAGGTGGATGAACCTAGAGCCTATTATACAGAGTGAAATAAGTCAGAAAGAGAAAATAATTATCATATACTAACACATTTATGAATCTAGAAGGATGATACTGATGAACCTATTTGCAGAGCAGCAATGGAGACACAGACATTGAGAACAGACTTATGGACGTGGCTTGGGTAGAAGGAAGAAGGAGATGGTAGGAGGTATGGAGAGAGTAACATGGAAAATACATTACGATATGTAAAATAAACAGCCAATGGGAATTTGCTGTTTGATTCAGGGAACTCAAACCAGGACTTGGTAACAACCTAGGAGGGTGGAATGGGGAGGGAGGTGGGAGGCATGTTCAAGTGGGAAGGGACATGGGTAAACCTATGGCTGATTCATGTTGATGTTTGGTAGAAAACAATGTAATACTGTAAAGCAATTATCCTTCACTTAAAAATAAATAAATTTTTTAAAAAGGAAAAGATTCCACTTTCAATTGTGCATTGGTAGCATATGGATTCGGAGAAGGCAATGACACCCCACTCCAGTACCCTTGCCTGGAAAATCCCAGGGACGGAGGAGCCTGGTGGGCTGCAGTCCATGGGGTCGCTGAGAGTCGGACACGACTGAGCGACTTCGCTTTCACTTTTCACTTTCATGCATTGGAGAAGGAAATGGCAACCCACTCAGTGTTCTTGCCTGGAGAATCCCACGGACAGCGGAGCCTGGTGGGCTGCCGTCTGTGGGGTCACATAGAGTCGGACACGACTGAAGCAACTTAGCAGCAGCAGCAGCAACATATGGATTGAGTAAATGGTTTTTCAGGTGGAGAGGCCCAGACAGCAGAAAACATAGTCAGTGCCTCCTCAACCCTCAAAACAATCCACAGTTCAGAGCTTTAAGCTGTTACCGACATGTGGGGAAGTCTATTAGAAAGAGATAATCATTCGATTATAATTACCAGCCTTTGGAGGAAATCATACTTAAAAGACGCTTACTCCTTGGAAGGAAAGTTATGACCAACCTAGACAGCATATTAAAAAGCAGAGACATTACTTTGCCAACAAAGGTCCATCTGGTCAAAGCTATGGTTTTTCCAGTGGTCATGTATGAATGTGAGAGTTGGACTCTGAAGAAAGCAGAGCGCCGAAAAATTGATGCTTTTGAACTATGGTGTTGGAGAAGACTCTTGAGAGTCCCTTGGACTGCAAGGAGATCCAACCAGCCCATCCTAAAGGAGATCAGTCCTGGGTGTTCATTGGAAGGACTGATGCTGAAGCTGAAACTCCAGTACTTTGGCCACCTCATGCGAAGAGTTGACTCATTGGAAAAGACCCTGATGCTTGGAGGGATTGGGGGCAGGAGGAGAAGGGGACGACAGAGGATGAGATGGCTGGATGGCATCACCGACTCAATGGGCATGAGTTTGAGTAAACTCTGGGAGTTGGTGATGGACAGGGAGGTCTGGCATGCTGCAATTCATGGGGTCGCAAAGAGTTGGACATGACTGAGCGACTGAACTGAACTGAACTGATACATGAGGGGGAAGTCTATTGCATGCATGCATTCTCAGTCATGTTCAACTCTTTGAATGAGATTATTGTTAGATTATAATTTCCAGCCTTTGGAGCTTGAATTGGGAGAGGCAGGAAAACAAGTGTCAGAGGTCAGGCAGAGACTTAGGTTTTCCCTAGCTTCCCACAAGTGCAAGATTTCAGTTCTGCTCTGACTTGATTCCTGAAGATGTCTGAACATGAGTCCTAAGTGTCTACATGTGTGGAGTGAACAGTACATGTTCCAAGGCTATGTTGTTGTTTTACAGTTGCTAAGTCATGTCTGACTCTTTTGCTACCCCATGCACTAGAGCCCTCCAGGCTTCTCTGTCCATGGGATTTTCCAGGCACGAACACTGGAGTGGGTTGCTATTCCCTTCTCCAGGGGATCTTCCCGACCCAGGGATCGAACTTGGGTCTCCTGCATTGTAGGTGGATTCTTTACTGCTGAGCCACCAAGGAAGCCCCTCCCAAGGCTAACATGGCCCCTTTTACCCAGAATAAAATGCAGCCCAGCAACCAGTAAGATAATATAAGAGAAGAACTATTGGCATTATTTTTCCTTTTATTTATCCTAAGGCTATAGCAAGAGAGAAATAAGAGCAAAAATAACCCCAATAGTTCCTCTCCTAAATTATCTTACTGGTTGCTGCACTGCCTCTTTCTCTAGGTAGAAGCTGCCATGTTACCACATAACAAACCAGTTCATAAATCTGTACCTGCCTCCCCCCGACACATAAATCCATAAGGGTTTTCTCATTATTTCCCCCTACTTTCTCATTCTTATAATCTTGGGGAAGGAATCAGCAGATTGCTCAGAAATGGAACCAGAATTATTTTTCAGGTTTTCATTTATTATTTTACATTTGTTTCTTTTAGACATCTTATTACTGATTTTTAAAAATTCAGTTTGAGAAACAAAAAAAAATTTGTGAGTTTACTCATTTATATACTTTTATTTACTGTTATAGTAAAGCTTATTTCCTTTACTTTCTTTTGCCTCCCACTTGTCTCACCTCCTTATCTTTGGCATTCTTCTCTTCCATCAAAGCAAAATCAAACACTTTTCGGTGCCCAGAAATGGAGATTTTATGCATCTTTGCTCATGGTTAGAAATACCTGACTATTACTTTTCATTGGGAATAAAGGTTGTAACTCTGCATAAAGCTAACAGGAATAACCAGATCACAATTTAAAAATGTAATCTTTTAAGATTAAGAAGCCCATTTTAACTTACCTCCCAAGTGGCACATAGATTTGACTTGTGATATAACCATTTGCCATTTTCATCTTTAGGATATAAATCATCTCCAGGCTGTTAAAGAAAAAAAACAAACAAACAGCAAGTATATCTGAGGATTAAAATGATGGAATTTGAGTTGTCGATATTTCAGTATACCCTGACCCTGGGAAACCAATTTAAGATATACATATAAATTTGTTTTCTCCCCTTTGTGGAGATATCCAGAAATTCACTTGTCCAACATATATGACACATTAGTCTTATTCTCTCACCCTGGCATTTATTATTCCTTTATTTATTGACAGATTATTGTTGTTAACTCATGAGGTTATCTCTTAATGATAACATTTCTCATTAGAAAAAAGCAAAAATTGAGAATTAGGACAATTAGATTCAGTGTTTGGATAATATATCCTTGCCAAAGTTTAGGACAGCTAATTTCTTACTCTTATGAGAAACCAAATGTCATCACTATGGCTGAGAAGGAATTCTTCAGCTAAGAAAAGCATAGTTGATGAATGGAATGCTCCTTAAGTATAAGGGAAATGGACAGCTCATTACTTCTCAGGTCTGGCTAATCACCCTGTGGTTCTTTGTTTCCCTTTTTAGCGGCCTCTAGGAGTTGAGCATCTTTTTTTCTACCTCACACTAACTGTTGAACCTCCTTTTCTAGCTTTTTGGTGACACTTTTTCAATGAAGATTGACTATTGTTCAGTCACAAAGTCATATCCAACTCTTTGCAACCCCATACTGCAGCATGCCAAGCTTGCCTGTCCTTTCACTATCTCCCAGAGTGTGATCAAACTCATGTCCACTGAGTTGGTGATGCCATCCAACCATCTCATCCTCTGTTGTTCCCTTCTCTTCCTCCCCTCAATCCTTCCCAGCATCAGGGTCTTTTCCAATGAGTCAGCTCTTCACATCAGGTGGCCAAAGTATGGGAGCTTCGGCATCAGTCCTTCCAATGAATATTCAGGGTTGATTTTCTTTAGGATTGACTAGTTTGGTCTCTTTGCTGTCCAAGGGACCCTCAAGAGTGTTCTCTAACACCACAGTTCAAAACCATCAATTGTTCAGCACTCAGCCTTCTTCATGGTCCAACTCTCACATCCATACATGACTACAGGAAAAACCATAGCTTTGACTATATGGACCTTTGTCCGCAAAGTGATGTCTCTGCTTTTTAATACACTGTGTAGGTTTATCTATTGACTATGGTGTGGAAATTGTCTTTCATATTTCTCCTTTTTTTCCTATATGTAAAAATGGGACCCATCTCATATGGGTTTGGAAATGGGATAGAGAGAAATAAAAGATGATTTCTAGGTTCCTTGAGTAGATGGTGGTAACTATTTCCTGAGGCTGGACAACGAATTGAGAGTTTTGTTTTGGATATTTTGAGTTTGAAATGACTGTTAAACATTCAAGTAGATATTTGAAGAGAACAGAGAGGTCTCAGAGGGTGGCTCAGGGAGAGACTGTGGGCACAGATAAAATGTGGGAGTTCCTCACACATATTAAATGGTATTCAATCCATGCAGTTGGGTGAAATCACCTACAGAAAGAGTGTGGCTCAGTCAGGCAAAAATATTGAGGAAAGAGCACTGGACAAAGCATTTGGAGTTTAGTGGGAAAGGAGCTGCCAAAGAATCATCAGAGGATGACATCGTCAAAACCACAAGGTGAAAATGTACAAAGAAAGAAGCAGTGATCATTTGCATTGAAAGAGGTCAAATAAAATATGAGGACAAACTGTCTATTGGATTTGGTTGGTGGCATAGAAGTCTTTGTGTATCTTGATAATAGGAAATTTTTGTTATTAAAAAGTAACAAGGAATTGGATAAAATCCATTATATTTTTTAAAATTTTCCTGAATTTTCCCTCTGCCATCTTACCTGAATGAAACTTTTACCTGGTGATCACACTTTCTCCATGCCCTCTTTAGCAAAGGGGGCATCTAAATTTCATCTAAAATTTTCATCTAAATTTTCTTCTGTTACACTGAAATTGGGAAAAGGACTCCTTTCTCCTCAAAGCCATGTAATCATTCATATTAACTACCCTGTATATCTCTGATTTCTAAGCCCTTTGACCTTAACACTTATGAAGCTTATTTCCACTCTGTTCTCCCTCTATATTTCTTATTTTTAGCATTTCCTAATTTTACTTCTGATCTGAAATGACCTTATGCCTCCATCATGAACTCTGTTAATATTAATAGCTTTTACTCTCCCAAATTTTAATTCTTTATCATATCTGAACCCATGTTAGATATTTCTATGATGTCTCCTTAAGCTTCCACTGTGCTAACTTTACTAATCCCTTCATCTGGACAAGCCCATTGTCTTTTTCCTCCTTTCCTGCTCCTGACTATAAAGCATTATTAGAAGAAGAATTCAACCTTCTAAAAATCCACCCTGTTCACTCTCATTCCTGTTTAGCAACAACTTTGTCCTTTTAAAATGCCTTATGCTTTTTTTTACTTTGTATTTTTTCTGAAATTGTGTCTGCTTGTTATCTTGACATTAAAAAATAACAAAGTGCTAAACCATTTTAGCAAGAAAGATATTTGTTTTTTAAAAATCATAAGATTAAACAACCATGTGATATTTTGACTTCAAAGATTGATTTCTCAATTACAGGAAGTACAGGTTCAGTTGGGAGGTAATGCACTGTATTGTGAAATTTGTCACTGTTAAAAGTTTTACTTTCTCTGTGTCCTTGAGCTCTGATCCTATTTAAAAATAGAAATAGAATTTCTCTATTTACCTTCTCCAAAAGATTTTACAAGTCATTAGTCAGCTA
This sequence comes from Cervus canadensis, assembly GCF_019320065.1. Lineage (NCBI taxonomy): Eukaryota > Metazoa > Chordata > Mammalia > Artiodactyla > Cervidae > Cervus > Cervus canadensis. Next base: position 96,414,839 of record NC_057388.1, on the reverse strand, counting down.
CAAAGAAGTAAATTTCATTTTCTCACTTTTAAATATAGCTTCTTTCCAAATCTGTAAGACTCAGCTTAGAACTCTGCCATTTGAAAAAGAATCAAGGTTAGCTGAGTGAAGAGAAGGGTTGAGGTCAAAATCCAAAGAGCCTGAAATCAAAATATCACTGTAATCCACAGGATATTGGGACCATTAAGCTCATGAGGATAAGAGAGAGTATATAGTATAATATAAGGGAACAAGATTGGGATTGGCATTAGGGGACCAGGATCTGGTCCTAGTTCTGATGGACTTTAAGCCTGACCAAGTAGTTCATTGCTTGTGGTCTAAGTTTTCTCTTTTGTGAAATAAGGTTATTGGGATATATAATTTCTAAGGTGGCTCAGTCACTAAAGAACCTGCCTGCAATGCAGGAGACCCAGGTTCAATCCCTGAGTTGGGAAGATCCTCTGGAGAAGGAAATGGCAACCCACTCCAGTATTTTTGCCTGGAGAATCTCATAGACAGAGGAGCCTGGTGGGCTATAGTCCATAGGGTTACAAGAGCTGAACACAACTTAACGACTAAACCACCACCAGGTCACATCTTGGAGACCACAGAGAAAAGTCAATAAGGAAAATGCTTCTAGAGAACAGAGCAGGAGCAGCCAGGTTGGCTGTGTAAAGAAATTCTTTTGGTCACTGCAATGGCAGAGAGCCCTTGTTTTTCCTGTCTAGCAGGACCTTGTATACTTCATGGATAAGTGGTCAGCTTTGTTTTTCAGTCTTTCCTTCCCTCAATGAAATTTTAAAGCTGTTGCTGATCTTCAGCAGTGTATAGCGGGTGTGTTGGTGGTGATTAAATTAACAGGGAGCTCATAGATTGAGAAAGTTCAAGGAAGGAATGATTTGAATTAAAGGAATATATATCACACAAAAGTCCTGACCTTGGAGCTGGCTTCAAAGACCTGACTATTTTCTCCAAAGGAAGAAGATCTGAAGGGTGGAGTGTAAGTTTTCAGTTGTACCCATTACTTTACATTATGTTGTGCAGAGATGTTTTTGTGACTGTGTGAATGGGAAGAAGGGTGTGCTGGATGCTGGGCAACTACAGCATGGACTACAGTTAGTTGATTACATGTTGGTTTAACAAAGAAAGTTCAAAGTATATCTGTAAAGATATGATATAACAGAACATGCATTGGATTATGAATCAAGAAACTTGGAATCCAGGCCTGAGATGGATACACAGAATTTTTCTTGGCATTTGTTGGGCTAGGTCAGTACTATCTCATTTATGGTAACAAAACATCATTATATTTTATGGTGCTAAGTAATGAATGAGCTTCCTGCACAGATCTTTTTGCTCATGGTTGCCAAGGAGTGAAGCATAACCTTTAGGCATCTGAACCTACCTTAAAAGCCATGGGTATTTCAATGATGTAAAGATCCACATAATCTAACTGGAGGTCCTTAAGTGTCCTCTCCAGAGTTGGGCGGACCATCTCTGGGTCATGATTTGTAGCCCACAGCTGAAAGAAAAAAAGGGGATAGTTAATATCCATGGTATTTTTTAAAAATAATAATGCACCACTTTAAAAATATTTTTAACTTTTTTTTTTTTTAACTGCATTGCACAGCATTGCAGGATCTCAGTTCCCTGGCCAGGAATGGAATTCATGCTCCCGGCAGTCGAAGCATGGAGTTCTAACTATAGGATGGTCATGGAATCCCCCACCCCAGTAGTCTTTACACTCATATACATTGTATTCACTGATTTCATTTCACAGAAATATGTTTAAACTGAAGTGTCATCTGAGTATAGGTTGAGCTGATATAACTCTAGATACCCAGAGTATAACTTGATCCAAATATAGGACCAGAGATTTAAATATCCACCTAAACCACAGAGAACCTAATTCAGCAATAAACTCTTCCTCGGCCCTGTGCTAATTGCCGAATCCACCCTTAGCACTTTCATTTTTCCTCATTGTGTAATTAGGGAACATGGATTAACTAGTGGTGCTGACCTGGTCTGGTGCTTTATTTTCATTTCACTGATAGAAGTTATGACTCATCTGAGTAAGAAATATGGTTGTGTAGAAGGTATGGCTCATCAGAGTAAGAAATATGATTGTGTATGTGACTTCACCAGTGCTTCACACTGTGATGGGTGGTGCAGATGCTGGTGAAATTTTAAATTATTGGAAAGGTTTAGATCCCTTTTGATAGCTCCTTTGTTCCCATTTGGTCCACTTCCTCATTTCCCCCGGAAAATTCTGCCAATCCCTACAAAGAAATTACTCAATCTGAACTGGTGATGTCACAAAAATGGTGGCATGGGAGACTCCTTTGTTGGAGATCTTTGTCGTCCAAAATGATCATCAGTTAAACAGCTGTTCATGAATTAAAAACCAATAAAAATGTTGGTCAAAGGATGCCAACTTCCTGTTATGAGTGAGTTCAGGGGATCTAATGAATAGCATGGTTGTTATAGTTAGTAATACTGTTGCTAAGAGAATAAATCTTCAAATGTTTTCATCACAAAAAGTAATAGTAATTATGTAATGTGATGGAAGTGTTAGCTAACACAATGGTGGTAACCATTTTGCAGTATATAATTGTATCAAATCAATGTGTTGTACACTTACACTTATATAGTGTCACACATCAGTTATATTTCAATAAAGCTGAAAAGGTAAATAAAAGGCAAGTAGAAAGTTTTAACATATATAAGAAAAAAAGAAAAAGAAATTACTCAGTCTCTAAAGTGCTAAGTAATGAAAAATTAGGCCTTGGGTTGTCAGAATGGAGCATGTGTACCCTTGAGGTCTGTGAAACTTAGGGTACCGAGGGACACTCAGAGCCTCAGGATACATGAGTATATTTTCTTGGAGCATCAAATTTGCTCACGTATTTTTTTGGGGGAAAAAAAAAAAACTTTTGAATTTCCATACACTTTTTGCCACAAGTAAGGGCAAGCAAAATTGGTAAAACTTAATTTTTTCCTTTGTTGAACAATAATTTTTTTCTTGCCCTCAAAGCACAGAAAAGAGAAAACAATGCAAGAGTAGTGAAAAATGTGCTTTTGTTTTTAATGTGGGTCTTTTTGGATATTATTGGCACCCCATCTAATTGAAAATTTTGTTTTATATATTTTAATCTATCTTTATTCAACAATTCTAGGTACTCTTTAAGTGCTTTGTGAATGTTAACTCATAGCAACCTTATGAAATGGGCAATTTAATCCAGTTCTTTTCCAGTGTGACAGGTATTGCAACTTTAACTGTTTACCAGGGAGATAAAAAGGAAGGTTTTCTTTGTTTTTCATTTGTAACTTCAAAAATATTTCCATCTTTGGTTCACAGTCTCAGGATATGAGTTCAAGTTTATTCTTCCTCAGAAACTCTTGGTAAGTTCTTGTGAGAGACTCTATAATAACAAAATCTTTAGGAATCAGATTGTAAAGCTGTAATCAAGTGACAAGCGTCAGGCTGGTATTTTGGGATGGTGGTTCTACATGGCCCCTTGAAATCATAGCCCGTAAGTGGCTGGTAACTTGGGGAACTGCAGGCTCCCAGAGAGCTTGGAAAGGAGTGGAGAGAAGGGGTTCTGGGCAGTGAGTGAAGTCTGAAGCACCATTTTGTTCTCCTTAGAAAACTTAGGAGAATTGTGTTACAGGTTCTCTAAAGTTATTAAGTTTGATTCCTTCAAGGCTGCCTGTAAATATGTATTCAATATTTCCACTGGCTCTCATCTCATCATGATACTTTATATTTCTGATTGCTTTTCAATGGATAGTGATTTCTAACTATCATCAGCTGGCGATTTCAATTTCTCAGAAGATTTAAACAAAATGTGGTATATCCATTCAATGGAATATTATTTGGCTATAAAAAGAAATGAAATTCTGATAAATGTTACAAGGTAGATGAAAGTAGAAAACATAATAAGAGAAAGAAGCTACATGGAAAAGAATACATATTGCATGAATCCTTTTGTATGAAATGTCCAGAATAAGAAAACTAGAGAGAAATAAAGTAGATAAGTGTTTACCAGTGACTAGGGGAGAGGGATAAATGGAAAGTGATGAGTAGTAGGCGAGGGATTTCTTTTTGGAGTGATAAAAATATTCTGGAAAAGGTATTGGTCATGGTTGTACAAATCTGTGAATATACTAAAAAGCACTGATTTTACATGGTGAGGTTTATGGTACATTAATTATATCTCAAAAAATTAGTGATCTATGGACAAGCAGGCATATACAGAAGGAAAAGACTACCTATTTTAAAGAAAAAAGTTGTGACAAATGCTTGTTGTAATATGAACCACTTCCTCATGTCCCTTTACTCCTCAAATCTACTTTTGTTGTAGATGTGCCTCTTCCATATTGTCTTAAATCAATGCCTATGAAGAAAGAACTTTGCCCTAACATCAAGGGGCTATTTAGTCCCTAAATTCTTGGCAAGATTGAGGAATTTGCCAGTTCAGAACTAACTCTTTGGGACACCCCTGATGGTCCAGTAGTTAGGACTCTGTACTTCCATTGCAAGGGGTGTGGGAAACTAAGATCCCACAAGCTGGTAGTTTGGTGAGTTTCTTCAGTAGGGGAAAGTGACATCAGGCCCACCATGTAGGTGAAGGGAAGTCTCACCTTTCCGCAGTAGAAGATATCCTCCCTCCGCACCTTTCCTTCTGCTATCTTCTCCCTGATGGCCTCCCCTACTTCATGCTCATTCTGGTAGAGGTGGGCCCCATCAATGTGCCGGTACCCCATGTCGATGGCAATCTTCACTGATGCTGCACAGGTCCCCTTAGGAGTCTAAAATGATAGGGAATTGGGATCGGGGAGAAGAGAAATACGTCTTTCATTTAGTTTAATCATTCTTAGCCTTGCTCCTTGGAAGAAAAGTTATGACCAACCTAGACAGCATATTAAAAAGCAGAGACATTACTTTGCCAACAAAGGGTCTGTCTAGTCAAAGCTATGGTTTTTCCAGTAGTCATGTATGGATGTGAGAGTTGGACTATAAAGAAAGCTGAGCGCTGAAGAATTGATACTTTCGAACTGTGGTGTTGGAGAAAACTTTGAGAATCCCTTGGACAGCAAGAAGATCCAGTCAATCCTAAAGGAAATCAGTCCTGAGTATTGGAAGGACTGATGCTGAAGCTGAAACTCCAAAACTTTGGCCACCTGACGCAAAGAACTGACTCACTGGAAAAGACCCTGATGCTGGGAAAGCTTGAAGGCAGGAGGAAAAGGGTACAACAGAAGATGAGATAGTTGGATGACATCACCGACTCCATGGACATGAATTTGAGTAAGCTCTGGGAGTTGGTGATGGACAGGGAGGCCTGGCGTGCTACAGTCCATGGGGTTGCAAAGAGTCGGACATGACTGAGTGACTGAACTGAACTGAACTGAATCAGGACACTTAGCACGTATGCTGTTTTGTAGCAAACATACAAATTGCCAATTCTATGCTGTTGTGACTGGAAGATGGAGTCTGAAAACTGGAGAAATTGACCTATCAGGTTGCTTTCAACCCTTAATGGAAGATTCATCCATCCCAGGGCTGCTAGCTTTGCAGCTTCAGAAATGTAACTTGACTGATTGTTCCCAAAGACAAGAGATTTCACCGTAGCCCTGTTGTGAGTGTGTGTATTAGGTTCTAAGTTGTGTCTGACTCTTTGCAACCCGTGGACTGTAGCCCACGAGGCTCCTCTTGTCCATGGGATTCTCCAGGCAAGAATATTGGAGTAGGTTGCCATTTCCTTCTCCAGGAGATCTTCCTAACCCAGGGATCAAACCTGGGTCTCCTGCATTAACCGTTTGAGGCACCAGGGAAGCCCAGTCCTGTTATGGGAGGGCACAAGTTCATTGAAGAAAGCACAGTTATAAGTTAAAGGCATGGGTAAAAAAAAACTGAGATACAGCCACAGACTGGAATACCACTCAGTAATAAGAAGGAATGAGCTATTGTTACATACAACATGGATGGATATCAAAATAATTATACCAGAAGTCAGACAAAAAAAGAACAAATACTTTCTGACTCTATTTACATAAAACACTAGAAAATGAAACCTAACCTATAGTAACAGTCACAGATCAGTAATTGCCTGTGGTAGTGGGTAGGGGCTGTGGGCATGAATCATAGAGAGGGAAAACAAGGGAGTTCAAACAAGCTTGCAGTGATGATATGTTTACTGTCTTGATTATGATGATGGCTTCACAAATATATACATGTGTCAAACTCATCAAACTGTACACTTTAAATATGTGTGGTTTATTATATGTCAATTATACAGCAGTAGAGCTGGGATAAAAAGATTGTCAGGGATGTGTTACATCTTTCAAGATACAGTTTTATCAAATTTGGCAGCCAAAGCTTTGTTCATTTCATAAAACTGCATGAAGCATAAAACTGAGGATATTCAGGACCCCAAAACCTGACATATTCTTAGCACTTGAGGTGTAAGTTATTCATTTTTCAAATTGCATATAAATTACTATTCTTTAGTTATGAAGACATTTAAATATACAAGAGTATGCTTCATTTACATTATTTCTTACTGAGATATGAAGGACTTGATGGAGTCTTTCCTTAAGACAAACAACTAATCTCATCAAATGAAAATTACAAGTCCTATTTTAGGCTTTGGCCTTCCTCAGTGGTCAATGCAAAGAAATAGAGGAAAACAACAGAATGGGAAAGACTAGAGATCTCTTCAAGAAAATTAGAGATACCAAGGGAACATTTCATGCAAAAATGGGCTCAATAAAGGACAGAAATGGTAGGACCTAACAGAAGCAGAAGATATTAAGAAGAGGTGGCAAGAATACACAGAAGAACTGTACAAAAAAGATCTTCATGACCCAGGTAATCATAATGCTGTGATCACTCAGCTAGAGCCAGACATCCTGGAATGTGAAGCCAAGTGGGCCTTAGAAAGCATCACTACGAACAAAGCTAGTGGAAGTGATGGAACTCCAGTTGAGCTATTTCAAATCCTGAAAGACGATGCTGTGAAAGTGCTGCACTCAATATGCCAGCAAATTTGGAAAACTCAGCATTGGCCACAGGACTGGAAAAGGTCAGTTTTCATTCCAATCCCTAAGAAAGGCAATCCCAAAGAATGCTCAAACTACCGCACAATTGCACTCATCTCACATGCTAGTAAAGTAATGCTCAAAATTCTCCAAGTCAGGCTTCAGCAATACAGTGAACTGAGAACTTCAGATGTAAGTGGTTTAGAAAAGCAGAGAACCAGAGATAAAATTTGCCAATATTGCTGGATCATGAAAAAGCCAAGAAGAGTTCCAGAAAAACATCTATTTCTGTTATTGACTATGGTCAAAGCCTTGACTGCTGTGGATCACAATAAACTGTGAAAAATTCTGAGGAGATGGGGAATACAGACCACCTGACCTTGCCTCTTTGCAGAAGCCATGTATGCAAGGTAGAAGACAATAGTTAGAACTGGAATGGAACAACAGCTGGTTGCCAAAAAGAAAAGGAGTACGTAAGGCTGTATATTGTAACCGCTGCTTATTTAACTTATATGCAGAGTACATCATGAGAAACGCTGGGCTGGGTGAAGCACAAGCTGGAATCAAGATTGCCGGGAGAAATATCAATAACCTCGATATGCAGATGACACCACCCTGATGGCAGAAAGTGAAGAAGAACTAAAGAGCCTCTTGATGAAAGTGAAAGAGGAGAGTGAAAAAGTTGGCTTAAAGCTCAACATTGGGAAAACTAAGATCATGGCATCTGGTCCCATCACCTCATGGGAAATAGATGGGAGACAGTGGAAACAGTGTCAGACTTTATTTTTGGGGGCTCCAAAATCACTGCAGATGGTGATTGCAGCCACGAAATTAAAAGATGCTTACTTTTGGAGGAAAGTTATGACAACCTAGATAGCATATTAAAAAGCAGAGATATTAGTTTGCCAACAAAGGTCCATCTGGTTAAAGCTATGGTTTTTCCAGTAGTCATGTATGGATGTGAGAGTTGGACTGTGAAGAAAGCTGAGCGCTGAAAAATTGATGCTTTTGAACTGTGGTGTTGGAGAAGACTCTTGAGAGTCTCTTGGACTGCAAGGAGATCCAACCAGTCCACCCTGAAGGAGGTAAGTTCTGGGTGTTCATCAGAAGGACTGATGCTGAAGCTGAAACACCAATACTTTGGCCACCTCATGCAAAGAGTTGACTCATTGGAAAAGACCCTGATGCTTGGAGACATTGGGGGCAGGAGGAGAAGGGGACGACATAGGATGAGATGGCTGGATGGCATCACCAACTCGATGGGCATGAGTTTGAATAAACTCTGGGAGTTTGTGATGGACAGGGAGGCCTGGTGTGCTGTGATTCATGGGGTCGCAAAGAGTCGGACACAACTGAGCGACTGAACTGAACTGAACTGAACTGATAGGGTAGAGGCTTACTGCTATTGGTAGATTTTTATTGACCTCATTTTCAGCTGATGATCATTCCCATCTCATTCACAAATGTTGAAAACTCCTTGTGCTTGTGTCTGTATTTTCAGTGTTCTAGCCAAGTGCTTGATAATGTCATATCAGACAACTGTTGATTTGCTGTGGAATCAACGAGACCAGGAGTCTCTTGTTTATCTAGTGACTTCATAGTTCTGGGCTGGAAACAGAAAGCATTGGGAGCGTAAACTATTTTCTTCCCCGATTTCAGTTAAAAGTCATTACTACTAATGTAAGAGGATATGAAAAATGAACCAGTTGGCTACACAGATGGTATTAGAAAAAAAGGATTCATAGTCACAAAGGTAAAATAGTTGGGAAAGGGAGACACACTTTTCAGGAATGTTAGAAACACATCTTGGGTGACTTAACATGATCAATAAAGCTTGAACAGAAATTAAGCCCAAACCCCCCAAGCTGTAAGATGAGGTGTTATGGATGACAACCGTGACAACAAAAGCACAGTGGGAAGAGGAGGGTTCAGGTAGAAGCAGAAATTTACTGGGGAAAAAGTAAAAATGCTGCTTTCTTTCTTGGGTATATGCATAGTACTAACAAAAAAGACTAAAGTTCAATATGAGATACTAAATATATCTCAGACATATCACTGAGATTCTGTGGGTTGGAACTGATAGTTTAAATATGAAAAGTGAAAGTGAAAAGTGTTAATCACTCAGTTGTGGCTGACTCTATGTGACCCCATGGACTGTAGTCCGCCAGTGTCCTCTGTCCATGGGATTCTCCAGGCAAGAATACTGCAGTGGGTTGCCATTCCCTTCTCCAGGGCATCTTTCCGACCCAGGGATTGAACCCGAATTTCCTGCATTGGCAGGCAGATTCTTTAGCACTGAGCCACCAAGTATACAGCTAAAGTAAATTTAATACAAGGGGGAAAACCCAAAACAATACATATTGAAATATATTATTGTATTTTCTTAAAAAAAATTTTTTTTTATTTATTTGGCTGTGCTAGGTCTTAGTCACAACACGTGTGATCTTAGATCTTCATTGTGGTATGCAGGATGCTTGGTTGCGGGATGCTTGGTTGCAGCATGCAAACCCTTATTTGCAACATGTGGAGACCTAGTTTCCTGACCAGGTACCGAACCCGGGACCCCTGCATTGGAAGCACAGAATCTTAGCCACTGAACCACCAGGGAAGTCACTATATGCTTGTATTTTCAAAGGTTAACCCAAGAAAAGAAACATTTAGTACAAAGAAAGGGTAAACAACAAGGGCAAAGGTAGGAGTGTGGTACTGATTCAGCCTGAGTAATATATGGCTGGTGCTTTTTTTAAATAAAGATTATGGCACAGCAGCAGGTGATAGTAGTGAAAAGTTTGATTATTCAGGTATCATTAAAGAGCCTTTTCTAAAAGATCTTTACTTGCTTAAAATATTTTGTTAGATGGCAGAAGCAGCAGTGAGGTGAATTACTATTTTGGACTTAATTTTAATCAATATGGAGGAACTATTTGGAAATGTGGATGTGAGAAAAGTATTAATACTTCTCTGTAGGTCTTAAATGTAGCATAAGAGAATTCTGTATAAATTAAGACAGATTCTCTGGGGAAAATTCATTTTAGGGAAAAATAAGAAAGCTCAAATAGAATACCATGTTTGTAGACTCAAATAAGTGATAAGATCAGAAAATCTAAAATACAAAAAAAATTGACTCCATACATAAGAACACTCTTAGTAAAATAAGAAATCTGTTTTCTGAAATGGACAGCAGCACCTTTTATTGACTTAAGAATGCAGGGAGTCCAGTAAGGATGAGATGTGACATACACTAGGTCAACATCCATCATCCGGTGTTGTGTGACCCACAAGTAGAATACAGGAGTCTGAAAACCCAACAGGCTTAGCATCACTCCCTTTGATGCCATTTAGAAAAAGTGTGATTCCCATCCCTGAGTTTTAGGCTCCGTGAATCCTAGTTTCCAGGGGCAAACCAAGCTCCTTATTTCTAGAGTTTAGCATTCAAGGTGAAAAGCTGCCATTCTGGCAGGGATGAGTGAGTTTTAAAATCGAAGGCAGTAGGGCTCCTCCATATTTACCCAGTGGGACAGGGAAGAAAGTGTTTAGCACCCAGGTCAATGATACACCCTTTCCCAATTTTGATAGTTAATGGACAATGACCTGAGTAAATGATCTGAGAAGGAAAAGTTGACAAGAGACTCACACAACTCAGAGATGAGAATCTGGGTCATAATACCACATAAGCCACCTAGACCAGCAGAGATGTAGGCTAAGGGTGCAGAAATCTAGAATTGGGAGTCTCAGAGGGAGACAATAAGTATCAATTGCAGCTTGAAGACAGCTTTAATGCTTTAATATTTATTTATTTTTTAGCTGCACTGGGCCTTTTGTGGTGCACGGGCTTAGTTGCCCCATGGCATGTGGGATCTTCCTGACCCAGGGATTGAACCTGTGTCTCCTGCATTGGCAGGTGGATTCTTAACCACTGGACCACCAAGGAAGTTCTGAAGACAGTCTTAGTGGCAGGAGTTGTATTCAACTGATAACCTACCTCTTAAAAATTTTTTCCAGGAAAGAAACCAAACAATTCTGGAAGGGTTTTTCCCCGGGATAAACTTAGCACCCAAAGCCAATAGGTCTAGTTAGCACCAGGGGTAGACTAGTGGTTGGCATGGGGTAGCCCCAGAAGAGAGGCACTCATTTCCTCAGCTCTCAGGAGTGCTGGCTGCTAATCATACATACCGATTCCCTTTATGGAAGGTGCAAGTGTGTAAAAGCCTTGTCCCTTTGACTTAGTACAACTCTCTGGCACCATTCCCATTCCAGAGCTCTCTGTGGGGTTGATGAGCCACTGTATCACAGTTCAACCCTCCCTTCTTCACAGACCTGCTTTTCTTACCCCCTTGCAGGTCTGGTTCCTGAGACTACGCCCCAGTAAGCCTCCTGCATGCAAATTTCCTTCTCCCAGAGGCTGTTTCCCAGAGTACCCAAACTAAGACACTTGAGTAAAGGAGGATTTCTTAAACAAACTAAAGAAAGTGCTAATAATAAATTAGAAGAGTGATAAATGTGACCATATGAAAATTGAGAAACTCTGATCATCAAAGTCAGAAGTGAAGTTGTTCAGTCATGTGCGACTCTTTGCGATCCCATGGATCGTCTCTCCATGGAATTTTCCAGACAAGAGTACTGGAGTGGGTTGTCATTTCCTTCTCCAGGGGATCTTCCTGACCCAGGGATCAAACCCAGGTCTCCCACATTGCATCGACATCTGATCATCAAAAGGCACTATTAAAAAAGGCAATTCAAAAGAGATAGTTTTACATGACATAATTGATAAAGAACTCATATCCAGATACTTAAAACATTCACCATATAAATAAAACTAGAAAAATCCAATAAAGAATAATGCATAGAAGGCATAGCCACTTTGCAAAAAATGTACAAATGGCTAATAAACTATGAAAAAATATGAAAAATTGACAATTTTTATGTAGGGTAAAGAAGATGCAAATTAAAACCACAATGAAAGATGATTTTACTCTTACTAAAGTTGCATAAATTAAAAAGACACCACGTATTGGTGACAGTGTGGAGCAAGAAGTTCACCCATGAATTCTTAGAGGGAATGTAAATTACATAACTACTTCGGAAATTGTCTATATTGATATCATCTACTAAAACTGAAGACACTGACACTCATACAGTGCACATCTTAGGGAAACTCATGTACTTGTGCAATAAGATGTGTGTAAGACTCTTTGTAGCAATGTTGTCTGTGAAAGCCCAAACTGGGAGCAATACAAATGCCCACCAACAGAATGCAGATACTGATATATTCTTTTAATTAAATATTATACAGCAATAAAAAAGGTTGATGAAGCAATAACATGGTGAATCTTACAACATAATATTAGGGAAAAGAGGCAAATCAAAAAATAGTGCATTCAGTATGTCAAAATTTGAAAAGATATATGCACCCCTATGTTGGGCTTCCCTGGAGAGGGTAAAGTGTCTGCCCGCCATACGGGAGATCTGGGTTTGATCCCTGGGTCGGGAAGATCCCCTGGAGAAGGACATGGCAACCCCACTCCAGTATTCCTGCCTGGAGAATCCCATGGACGGAGGAGCCTGGCGGGCTATATGTATAGTCCATGGGGTCGCAAGAGTCGGACACGACTGAGCGACTTCACTTTCACTTTCACTATGTTCATGGCAGGGACAACAGCCAAGATATGGAAACAACTTAAGTGCCCGTCAAGAGATGAGTGGATAAAGAGGTGGAAATGTACATGTACAGTGGACTATTAGTCATAAACAAGGAGTGAAATAATGCCACTTGCGCAACATGGGTGGGCCCAGAGACTACACACTAAGTGAAGGAAGTCAGACAGAGACAGAGATCGTATAATATCTTGTATATATAGAATCTAAAAAAATGACACAAATGAACTTATTTACAAAACAGAAGTAAACTCACATACGTAGAAAACAAAATGATGGTTACCAAAGGGGGAAGGGGAGGTGGGATAAGCTAGGAGTTTGAGATTAACATATAGTAGTAGTAGTATAAAACAGATAGCCAAAAAGGACCTACTGTATAGCACAGGAAACTGAACTCAATATCTTGTATATAATCTATATGAGAAAAGAATGGGGAAAAGAATGTATATCTATATGTAAACTTTGTACACTTGAAATTAATGCAACATTGCAAACCATCTATACTTCAATTAAAAAAAATTTTTTTTTCAGTTATATGATCTTTAGAGAGAGTCAAGATGGCAGAGGAGTAGGAGGACGTAGAGTTCATCTCTCCCTACAAGTGCATGAAGAACACATCTACAAATTGAACAGTCCTCACAGAGCATCTGCTGAACACTAGCAGAGGACCTCAGACACCTAAAGGGACAAGAAAGATTCTTGCATAACCAGGTAGGATGGAAGAAAGAAGGGAAAAGGAAAAGGAGAGGAGACGGGATAGCTGCACCCCAGGGGGGAGCTGAAGGAGAGGAGATGTTCCCACACCTAGAGAAGCCCCCTCACTGGTGGGGACATCAGTTGGGATGGAAGGGGAGGTTTGGGGGCTATCAGAGGAGAGCACAGCAAATGATCTGTGGCAGACATTACTTTACCAACAAAGGTCCATCTAGTCAAGGCTATGGTTTTTCCAGTAGTCATGTATGGATGTGACAGTTGGACTATAAAGAAAGCTGAGCACTGAAGAATTGATGCTTTTGAACTGTGATGTTGGAGAAGACTCTTGGGAGTTCCTTGGACAGCAAGGAGATCCAACCAGTCCATCCTAAAGGAAATCAATCCTGAATATTCATTGGAAGGACTGATGCTAAAGCTGAAACTCCAAAACTCTGGCCACCTGATGCAAAGAACTGACTCATTGGAAAAGACCCTGATGCTGGGAAAGATTGAAGGCGGAAAGAGAAGGGGCCGACAGAGGATGATATGGTTGGATGGCATCACCAATGAGATGGACACGAGTTTGAGTAAACTCCGGGAGTTAGTGATGGACAGAGAAGCCTGGAATGCTGCAGTCCATGGGGTCTCAAAGAGTCAGATATGACTGAGCAACCGAACTGACTGAGGCAGGACAGGCTGAGACCTGCAGATGGTCTGTGCCACAGCCCTGCGTGCCCCAGCCTGAGAGGTGTGTTGCTAGTGCACGTGAGGGCTGGGTGCTAAACAGGGGGTTTGGTGAGCAGACCTGGGGAGAGCACTGCTCTTGGCTATGAGGAGACAGCCTAAGGGGATGGGAGTGAGGAAAAATGCAGCTGAGAATGCTTGTGGAGGAAATGCAGACCACTGTGGAAGTGAAGCACCATTGTTAAGTGACACGCAAGAGGTGGGACCACCACTGCAGCCTCTCTCCTCACACGTGGACCTTGCCTCCCTGGGCACTAGGAAGGGCTTCCTTCTTGTGACCCTGGCCACCACTGCGTCCGCACTCCTCTCCTCACTAAGGCTGACTTAGGTGCACCAGGACAGCATTGGGAGTGGACCCCTTGGGTGGTCCACAAGTGGGGATGGTGCTCAAACTATAGCTGAGCCCCAAGGGCCATGCAACTAAGGAAGAAAAGCTGAAATCTCTTCTCACAACTGCAAAAACTGAAAATTGACACCCGTGAGACCAGCTTTGTGAGTTCAGTGCCTGCAGAACTTCTAAACAGACAATGAGGGCGCCTATGTCCAAGAAGGGCCTAGCTTTAGCAGCTGTAGAGTTTGTGGGCACTTACACAAGGGGCTTAGGCCAGGCCAGAGTCTGAGCTGCCTCCATTGTGCCCACAGAAGGCCAAATCCATGATTACTGCAACCTGGCAGCTGACTTCAGTGGATCTGTGCTGGTGGCCTGGTGAAAACAACATCTGAGAGACACAAGGCCAACTGCTGGCATACCCGTGGTTAAGGCAGGGCAGAAAGCAGCACCAAGTGTGTAATCTGAGAGCTTGCACAACAGGTGAAAGGTGACACAACAGAGCACACCCACAGATGGCCAGCTCCAGAGGAGGAATACTCAGTGACTGCTCTCCCAGTGGGGGTGCTCCACTTCTGCCTCCCTCGCACCGCAGACCAGAAATACAACCAAGAAACAGATCTGGGGGACTGCTACTATAACAACTAGGGAGCGGACCCCACCATGACAGAGCAGGGACAACCACAGAGCAAAGGGGAGGCCCTGATCAATATCCAGGACAGCTCTGGTCACCACAACCTCAGCCACACGCAGATATCTATACTAAAAACAACCCTCACACACAAAAAATAGTAAACCCATGCAGGCTGCGCAGGGATGCTGCCACATAAAAATAGCCCTCCATGACAGTCAGAGTTTAGTATTAGGAGGAAGAACCCCAAGAACATTTAGCTGTGAAGGCCAGTGAGACTTGAGTAAAAGAGCTCCACAGGGCTAGGGAAACAGAAACTCTACTCTTGGAGGGCAAGAAACAGTGACAGACTTTATCTTCTTGGGCTCCAAAATCACTGCAGATGGTGACTGCAGCCATGAAATTAAAAGACGCTTGCTCCTTGGAAGAAAAGTTATGACCAACCTAGACAGTATATCAAAAAGCAGAGATATTACTTTGTTGACTAAAGTCCAAATAGTAAAAGCTATGGTTTTTCCAGTAGTCATGTCTGGATGTGAAAGTTGGCCCATAAGGAAGGCTGAGCGCCAAAGAATTGATGCTTTTGAGCTGTGGTGTTGGAGAAGACTCTTGAGAGTCCCTTGGACAGCAAGGAGATCAAACTAGTCCATCCTCAAGGAAATCAGTCCTGAATATTCATTGGAAGGTTTGATGCTGTGGCTGAAACTCCAATACTTTGGCCACCTGATGTGAAGATTTGACTCATTTGGAAAGACCCTGATGCTGGGAAAGATTGAAGGTGGGAGGAGAAGAGGACAGCAGAGGATAAGATGATTGGATGGCATCACTGACTGATGGACATGAGTTTGAGCAAGCTCTAGGGTGTGGTGAAGGACAGGGAAGCCTGGCATGCTGCAGTCCATGGGGTCACAAAGAGTTGATAACTGAACAACAACAACTCTTCCAGGGCACACACAAGGTCTCATGTGCACTGGGACCCAGTACAAAGGAGCACTCCCATGAGAACCTGGGCTAGACCTACACAGGGGTCTTGGAGGGTCTCTTTGGGGAGATGAAGGTAGACTATAACTCACTGTTGGGGCAAGGACACTGGTAACAGAAGCCCCACGGAATACTGATTGGAGCGAGCTCTCCTGAAATGTCTGCATTTCAGCACCAAGACACAGCCCCATCCAACAACCTGCATGCTCCAGTGCTGGAAAGCCTCAAGCGAAACAACCAACAGGGTAGGAACACAGCTCCACCCATGAGGAGACAGGCTGTACTGTCTTTTGAGTACTGAGCTCAGAGCCACCTCAAAACACACCCATTGACATGGCCCTGCCCATCAGAAGGACAAGACCCAGCTTCACCACCAGAAGGCAGGCACCCAGCCCTTCTACCAGGAAGCCTGCACAAGCCCCTGAACCACCCGGCTGCACCAGTGGGCAGTGGGACAGAAGCAAGGGGAACTAAGATCCTGCAGCCTATGGAAAGGAGACCAGAAACGCAGGAAGTTAGACAAAACAAGATGACAAGTATGTTGCAAGTGAAGGAACAAGATGACAGCCCACAAGAACAACTAAATGAAGAGGAACCAGGCAATCTACCTGAAAAAAGTTGAATGGCCTTTAGAGAAAAGCAAGCAAATAGTTGCCAGTAGAGTTAGAAGACCAATTACCACTTGAGGAAGGGAGAGCTCTGAACTGGAAAGAGCCGACAGAGGGTTTCTGTGGGTGGGTATATCTAATTTTGGATCTGTGTGGTGGTTACTCAGATGTTGGCTTTAAAAGTACTCCCCTATTTTAAAAATATCCTATGATAAACCATGACGGGGAAAAAACATTTAAGAGAATGTATATATATATACATGTATAACCAAAGCACTTTGCTGTACAACAGAAATTGACAACATTGTAAAACAACTATACTTCAATAAAAATAAATGAGAATGAAGAAGTATTCACCCCTCTGTATATTTCATATTTTTAAATGTTAAAAAAAATAACAAAGTAAGTCAAAAATAAAAGGTAAGTCACTCAGATAAACTCAAAACCTTAGATCCAAAGAATGTAGTAACCTGGGCATGGAACATCCATTTCTGTCCTTGGATCTACTATTCATTCTGCTTTATTTGGACCCAATTGGTAGCGGGAGCTTTGTAGAATCTACTCCATGATTTGTATCCTTCAGCCAGGTTATTTCTTTTCTAGGCTCCAGCCAAATTATTTTCCTCACAGCCACCAACCAAGTTCAAGTCCTTATTACTTTTTGCCTGATTTATTATGGAAGCCATCTCACTTGATCTCTGTATATTTCATCTCTGCTCATTTTAATCCATTTTAACTTTGGCAGGTTAATGGCTTTGAAATATGAATCTACATTTTTCTCCCTGGTATTTTTTTATTACCATCTACCTCAACCACCAAGCCCTTTTTTTATATTTTTTTATTTTTTTGCAGTTTGATGCACAGTATTCCTTGCCTCTGGAGAGCAATGATGTAAAATGCAGAAGTCGGTTCTTGGTATTTGATTTCTAAGAGCCAGGGCTTCTGTGGCAGGAGTGAGTGTGAAGGGGTCACAAGTGCTGCATGGAACTCAGGGCATACATTCTACTAAAAGTAAAAACAAATCCCAGCTGAATTACTTTCTTTGACCCTTAAAATACTAGCCCGCATAGTGTTTTACAATAATATAAATGAGTTGCCATTACTTAGAAAATGTTAATTACTTTACAAAATTCTCTGAAAAATGTGAGACGATCAGGCCACACTGAACTTTTGTTTGTGAATGACAACTGGCTGTGGTGGAGAAATTGCCATGTTCACTTAGAACAGTGCATGAAATCCCTGGTACTTTATTGTGTCTTGTTCCAGCCGTCATCTCCTGAGTGTTACGTGCATGTGTTTTTGTTTGTTTTTTTGTGTGTTTTGGTTTTGTTTTGTAGCGAAGAAGAAAGCATTTCTTGCACTCATACATACACGTGTGCATGCGCAATCGTGTCCGAATCTTTGCAACCCCCTGGACTGTAGCCCACCGGGCTCCTCTGTCTATGGGATTCTCCAGGCAAGAATATGGAAGTGGGTTGCCATGCCCTTCTCCAGGGGAGCTTCCTGACCCCAAGATTGAACTCGAGCCTCCTGCATCTCCTGCTTTGGCAAACAGATTCTTTACCACTGCTTGCACTCATATCTATTATCAAAATGGGAAAGCAGAACAAAGCTGAGAAACAGACTTAGCTCTCCAGGACCATTTATTACGGTTCCTGCCTCGTCTCTGGTCCCTTTAGGCAGAGATTGTGAAAACAGCCTCAACCCTGACAAGGATTCTTTCATGGAACAACCTCTAATCAGGCTCCTTTGAACTCTTCTCCAACATGGACTTTCATACTTATTTCTGCTCTGCCCAAGTATAGCAAGAATTCTGCTATGTCAGTTTAACCACAACCTCTCATCCTCCATATCTGTTCACTCTTGATAGGAAATCATGTTTCTCATACTCCACTGTGCCCCAAGAAACACCTGGAGTAACAGGCAAATTTGGCCTTGGAGTACAGAATGAAGCAGGGCAAAGGCTAATAGAGTTCTGCCAAGAGAACGCACTGGTCATAGCAAACACCCTCTTCCAACAACACAAGAGAAGACTCTACACATGGACATAACCAGATGGTCAACACCAAAATCAGATTGATTATATTGTTTGCAGCCAAAGATGGAGAAGCTCTATACAGTCAGCAAAAACAAGACTGGGAGCTGACTGTGGCTCAGATCATGAACTCCTTATTGCCAAATTCAGACTTAAATTGAAGAAAGTGCAGAAAACCACTAGATCATTCAGGTATGACCCAAATCAAATCTTTTATGACTATACAGCAGAGTGAGAAATAGATTTAAGGGACTAGATCTGATAGACAGAGTGCCTGATGAACTATGGATGGAGGTTCATGACATTGTACAGGAGACAGGAATCAAGACCATCCCCAAGAAAAAGAAATGCTAAAAAGCAAAATGGCTGTCTGAGGAGGCCTTACAAATAGCTGTGAAAAGGAGAGAAGTGAAAAGCAGAGGAGAAAAGGAAAGATATACGCATTTGAATGCAGAGTTCCAAAGAATAGCAAGGAGAGATAAGAAAGCCTTCCTCAGCAATCACTGCAAAGAAATAGAGGAAAACAATAGAGTGGGAAAGACTAGAGATCTCTTCAAGAAAATTAGAGATACCAAGGAAAAATTTCATGCAAAGATGGGCTCAATAAAGGACAGAAATGGTAGGACCTAACAGAAGCAGAAGATATTAAGAAGAGGTGGTAAGAATACACAGAAGAACTGTACAAAAAATATCTTTATGACTCAGATAATCATGATGGTGTGATCACTCAGCTAGAGCCAGACATCCTGGAATGTGAAGCCAAGTGGGCCTTAGGAAGCATCACTACGAACAAAGCTAGTGGAGGTGATGGAATTCCAGTTGAGCTATTTCAAACCCTGAAAGATGATGCTGCGAAAGTGCTGCACTCAATATGCCAGCAAAATTGGAAAACTCAGCAGTGGCCACAGGACTGGAAAAGGTCAGTTTTCATTCCAATCCCTAAGACAGGCAATGCCAAAGAATGCTCAAACTACCGCACAATTGCACTCATCCTACACACTAGTAATGTTTAAAATTCTCCAAACTAGGCTTCAGCAATACATGAACTGTGAACTTTCAGACGTTCAAGCTGGTTTTAGAAAAGGCAGAGGAACCAGAGATCAAATTGCCAACATCTGCTGGATCATCAAAAAAGCAAGAGTTCCAGAAAAACATCTATTTCTGCTTTATTGACTATGTCAAAGCCTTTGACTGTGTGGATCACAATAAACTGTGAAAAATTCTGAAGGAAATGGGAATAGCAGACCACCTGACCTGCCTCTTGAGAAGCCTGTATGCAGGTCAGGAAGCAATAGTTAGAACTGGACATGGAACAACAGACTGGTTCCAAATAGGAAAAGGAGTCCGTCAAGGCTGTATATTGTCACCCCGCTTACTTAACTTATATGCAGAGTACATTATGAGAAACGCTGGGCTGGAGGAAGCACAAGCTAGGAATCAAGATTGCCGGGAGAAATATCAATAACCTCAGATATGCAGATGACACCATCCTTACGGCAGAAAGTGAAGAACTAAAGGGCCTGTTGATGAAAGTGATAGAGGAGAGAGAAAAGGTTGGTTTAAAGAACAACATTCAGAAAACTAAGATCATGGCATCCGGTCCCATCACTTCATGGCAAATATATGGGGAAACAGTGGAAACAGTGGCTGACTTTATTTTTCTGGGCTCCAAAATCACTGCAGATGGTGATTGCAGCCATGAAATTAAAAGACGCTTACTCCTTGGAAGGAAAGCTTTGATCAACCTAGTCAGCATATTAAAAAGCAGAGACATTACTTTGTCAACATAGGTCCATCTAGTCAAAGCTATGGTTTTTCCAGTGGTCATATATGGATGTGAGATTTGGACTATAAAGAAAGCTGAGCACCAAAGAATTGATGCTTTTGAACTGTGGTGTTGGAGAAGACTCTTGAGAGTCCCTTGAACGGCAAGGAGATCCAACCAGTCCATCCTAAATGAGATCAGTCCTGGGTGTTCATTGGTAGGACTGATGTTGAAGCTGAAGCTCCAATACTTTGGCCACCTGATGGGAAGAGCTGACTCATTTGAAAAGACCCTGATGCTGCGAAAGATTGACAGCAGGAGGAGAAGGGGACGACAGAGGATGAAATGGTTGGATGGCATCACCAACTCAATGGACATGGGTTTGGGTGGACTCCGGGAGTTGGTGATGGGCAGGGAGGCCTGGTTTGCTACGGTTCATGGGGTTGCAAAGAGTCGGATACAACTGAGTGACTGAACTGAACTGAACTGTGTCCCAGGAGATGTCTAGTCACTCCCTCTTTTCAGCAAGAATCCTGTTAGGTTGGTTTAGCAAGAATTGTCCCTTATTCCCCAGAGAAGGCAATGGCAACCCTCTCCAGTACTCTTGCCTGGAAAATCCCATGGATGGAGGAGCCTGGTAGGCTGCAGTCCATGGGGTCACAAAGAGTCAGACACGACTGAGTGACTTCACTTTCACTTTTCACTTTCCTGCATTGGAGAAGGAAATGGCAACCCACTCCAGTGTTCTTGCCTGGAGAATCCCAGGGAGCCTGGTGGGCTGCCGTCTATGGGCTCATAAAGAGTCGGACATGACTGAAGCAACTTAGCAGCAGCAGCAGCAGTCCCTTATTCCCAAAGTTTCCTTTTAGTAATTTTGTTCTCATGGACCCAGACCCTACTCCTTGGTTATAAATTCTCACTTGCCCATGTATTCAGGGTTGACACCAATCTCTCTTCCTCACTGCAAAATTCCATCACAGGGTCCCCTTGATGTTTTAGGCTCCTCCTTGGTTGGTACTTAAGGACTTGGACTTCCCTCTCTCTGCCCCATGTGCAAAGCCTTTGACTCACTCTTCAGAGTCTGAAAATTGTTTATAGTGACAGCAATCTTAACCAGGGTTACCCAGGAAGGGGTACTGCCTCAGTTACAACCTTGTAACTGTTGTTACTTTAATCTTCAAACAAGTGCTGTCTCTCTTAAAGAACTTCAGCTTTTCCTTATGTTTTATTTTTATGTGTATTTACTTTTTCTGCCTTAAGTCACCCACAGATTTTAAATCCCTGTTTCTAATCCATTGTTTTCATCCCTGTGTTACTTAGAAAAATGCCTCGTACATTTGTTGCTTAGTCACTAAGTCAATTCGTAAAGAATCCATCTGCAATGCAGGAGACCCTAGTTCGATTCCTGGGTTGGGAAGATCCACTGGAGAAGGGATAGGCTACCCATTCCAGTATTCTTCCATTTCCCTTGTGGCTCAGCTGGTAAAGAATCTGCCTTCAGTGTGGAGACCTCAGTTTGATCCCTGGGTTGGGAAGATCCCATGGAGAAGGGAAAGGCTACCCACTCCAGTATTCTGGCCTGGAGAATTCCATGGGCTGTATAGTCCAAGTGGTCACAAAGAGTCAGACATGACTGAGGGACTTTCACTAAGTTGTGTCCAACTCTTGCGATCCTATGGGCTGTAGCCCACCAGGCTCCTCTGTCCATGGGATTCCCCAGGCAAGAATACTGGAGTGGGTTGTCATTTCATTCTCCATGGGATCTTCCCAACCCAGGGATTGAACCTGTGTCTCCTGTTTTGAAGGAGGATTCTTTACCACTGAGCCACCTGGGAAGCCACTCATACATGGTTAGGCACACAAAAATACTTACTGAATTATTGCCCATTTTCCAAAATACTTGCAGTTGGTCCTAGATTTGTGTCATTTACACACTTGGTAACATTCTTGAGTTTTATTTGAAGTTTTTGAAAAACATTGGTTATTAACTCATGGGCTGATATGCATTAAAAAATCAAATTAATTTCTATCAAAGCAGAAAAAAGAACAGGATTGAAAACTCTTGCCTATCGGACTTTCTCCAATGGAGATATATAGAGAGAGGAAGAAGAGTGATCTATTAGGAGGCTATTATAGATGATCTCATGCCTGCATGAAAACATTCTGGGAGGCTGTCTTAGGGAAACAGTACAGAGATGATGTGTACATTTCAGTTTTCATTAGTGATCATCCAGTGAGGAAGTGCACAGAGAACTTGGTGCTGCTAAATGTTCATTCCGTCTCAAACCCCCTGACTCTACAGGTATGAACAATCTTTATAAGAAAGCTGGGCATATTCAGAGAGAAAAAAACAGTCTGTAAATCAGGAGAAGCTGGGCTGGGTGGCCTCACACAGCTGCGCGGTAATGTTCCTCTGCACTGTGGTACTACAGTTCCTGCTGCCCATGCAGTGGTGGAGTCCCAGCTGGGCAGACGCCGGAGGAGAGCTTGCTGTTAAATCTTCATCTCTGCCTTTCACCTCTGCGCCCACCCAGCCTTCCCTCAAGATAAGCCTAGATCCTTCCCTGGCGCCTGCTGCTCTCTCTCAACATGGAACAACATCCCAGGCAAATATTGACTGACTTATATATACACAAATTGTAAAGGATTTCAGTTAACAGGTTACTTCAGCCTGTCATTCTCCTTCTATCTCTTGAGGGATGAAAGGTTTTGTAAAGAACCTCAGGCCCACCAAGGGGAGAAGACTGAATCTGGGCCTCAGATTGTAGCCCTCAGACTGAGAGCCTGACATTAAATCTGATACGATGCTTTGATGTCCCGGCGACTGACTTGGGCACAGGTGCCCCTAGTGTCTGCCTCATCAGTCCTGGGTCGGTGATGAGGGAATTGTCAGTTGTGTGGCTTTGAACAGAATGTAAGGAGTGCTCTGGCTGAGAGATGCCCTGCTCCCTGTCTCCTTCCCCCAAATCTTCCACGGTGGGTTGTGTTCTTCACCTATGAATTTTGTGAGACAAAGGATTAGCTCTGTATTTCTGATCACAAATGTGGCTGGTGCATCACAGTATAGTATGCTACTAATGCCATATTCTCTAATTGCAGTATGTCTTATCTTCTGAAGTGAGTTACAACCCTTTTTGGGATGACACACGACTGCTTTTGAATGTCTCTAACCTGTCGCATTTAATATTACTAGACACATAATAGGCACTTAATAATTTTTATTGGTAAATGCAACACTTGGAGCCCCACACTGAGTTTCAGGAGATAGGTAGAAAGATAGAATGATAGATGCACAAGTAAGGACTCATATAATTGATAGGGAGTCACTGAAATAATTAAACAGAGGAGTGAAATAATCAGATTCATATCCTAGATCTATAATGCTACCCATCTACCTAACTATCTATCTATCCATGTATTCATCTAAGTACTTTCTGGATATATAGACCTACATACTTTCATATAGAGAAATATACATAGAAAGTCATAAAAATATGCAGCCTCGTTGACACAATACATAGTTACAACAGGCAACAGAGTATAGAGATTCAGAAGGTACAGTCTGGGACCAAACTACATAGGTTCACATTCCAGTTCTCTTCTTTAGGTTTGGGGGATTTTATTTTATATCTCAATGCCTCTATTTTCTCATCTGTAAAACAGGATAAAGTAGTATTTCATAATGTGAGGATTAAATCAGAAAATGCATGTACTATAAAGTACTAGTTCCTGGCACATGGTTAGGTATTAAGAAAATTTAAGCTGTTATTATTGTAAGCCTTTACATCTCCATGGCCTCTGATGCGCGCGCACACACACACAGGTGTGCATGCGCAGTCAGTTGTGTCCAACTCTGTAACCTCTTGGACTTGTAGCCTGCCAGGTTCCTCTGTCCATGGAATTTTCCAGGCAAGGATACTGGACTGGGTTGCCATTTCCTTCTCCAAGGGATCTTCCAGACTCAAAGATCAAACTCGAGTCTCCTACATTGTAGGCAGATTCTTTACCACTGTGCCACCTGGGAAGCTATATATATATACACACACACACACACATCTTCACTTAACAAGCATTAGCTGAACACCCAGCACATGCCAGACACTATACTGGGAGTATAGAGCTGAACAAGAAAGGGTCTCTTTCCTAATGGATTTTATATCTTGTGGGGAAGATTGCAGAAAAGCAATGGTTACAATGTAGTGTGATAACTGCTTCAATAGAGTTGAGCACAAAGAGGTTCCTGAACACACAGGAGGGGCGAGTTGTGGTGGCTGGGAGGTGGGTTTCCAAGGAGAGGAATCCTTCAGCTGAGTCTTGCAGGTTTAGTAAAAATTAACCAGCTCAGGAGAAAGGGTGCTCCAGGTGGAAAGCAACATGTGCAAGGTCATGGAGATAGCTGAGTTATTCAAGAAGCTATGTTTCACACATGCGGAGAGGTGGAAGAGTGGTAGATGCTGCTGAACTGACAGGTCTTGACTGAACCATAAAGTCCAAGGTTTGAATAAGGAGTGTGTCCTCTACCCTATAATTGATAGGGAGCCATACTGAGTGACTGAGCATGCATGAACACACGCACGTACATTGAAAAGTTAAGCAGAGGCATGACATAATTAGATTGATAACCTTGTGCTTCTATGCTTCCTTCTCTGTCTACAATGTCCTGTCTCAACGCTGCTTAACTTATACTTAGCTTAACAGATTTCATTCACTCAGGATCATTCAAATTTCAGTAGCATTTCTAGACATACTGCTCTTTATTCTCGTTCAGTTCAGTTCAGTTGTTCAGTCATGTCCAACTCTTTGTGACCCCATAGGCCATAGCCTGCCAGGCCTCTCTGTCCATGGGATTTTCCAGGCAAGAATACTGAAATAGGTAGCCATTTCCTTCTCCAGGGGACCTTCCCAATCCTGGGATCGAACCTGCTTCTCTTATGTCTCCTGAATTGGTAGGTGGGTTCTTTACCACTGTGCCACCTGAGAAGCCCCTGAAGTAAGTGAAGTAAAGTCGCTCAGTCGTGTCCGACTCTTTGCAACCCCATGGACTGTAGCCTACCAGGCTTCTCCCTTGGGATTTTCCAGGCAAGAGTACTGGAGTGGGTTGCCATTTCCTTCTCCAGAGGATCTTCCCCATCCGGGGATTGAACCCAGGTCTCCCACATTGTAGGCAGACACTTTACCGTCTGAGCCACCAGGGAGAAGCCCCTAGTGCTTCATATATGGTAGGTTTTCACTAAAAGTTTTGTTAGACTGAGCTAAAAATTCTCAAATATGAACTTAAAGAAAATCATAAATGAGAAACTCAGAAATTTTATGTGCTTCAGTTCACTCTAATAATCAGTATTCAGGCTGAATTTCAGTAAAAGAAGCAGAAAGGTCCCATTTATTAAGTCAAGATACTTTTAAATCATAAACTGATTTAACCTCTGGCTCATTACTCATTCAGGCAAATAGCTGTCCTTCAAGGTTCCATTCATTACTACAAAAATTAAATCAGTGAAGTCCATTCAAAACGAATGATAGATTATCATTTAAAAAAAGAGGGCGAGACGAGCTTACCAACTTAGGTTCCGAGTAGGTACCAAGTCCGATGATAGGAATGCTATTCCCATCACTTAGAGGTATGCGGTGATACACAGCACTGAGGTGCATCTTCGAGAGTCTGAGGTTTCAAATTTGCAGAGATGATAGTGAACACCACAGAGCAGTCTTCCTGAGAAGGTGTGCTAATGCCTATTTAATGAAAGAAAGGAGAGCCAGAGGGAGGAGCAGTGGGAGGGAAGAGATTTCTCAACCTGTTTAGTTAGTTTTTTTTTTTTTTCAGGTTGTTCTGGAAATCCTAACTGAGGTTGTCCTTTGAACTTATGAAAGGCATGCAAATAATAACCCATTGAGATCTTAAGCTTATGTCTCTACAAATAATTGATTTTAAAGATGAAGCAATCTGACTTCTGACAGTTATGATGCTTCTGACAGTTAGGATGCTTTTGTTGGCAAGTAACAGAGCTATCGCAAATTTAAAAATTTTTTTTAATTTAAAATTAAAATTAAATTTAAAATTAAAAAAAAATTTTTTTTTAATTTATGGGCCTTAAGGCTAGCTCCAGATGAGACTGCTGCTGCTGCTGCTGCTAAGTTGCTTCAGACGTGTCCGACTCTGTGTGACCCCATAGACGGCAGCCCACCAGGCTCCCCTGTCCCTGGGATTCTCCAGGCAAGAACACTGGAGTGGGTTGCCATTTCCTTCTCCAATGCATGAAAGTGAAGAGTGAAAGTGAAGTCACTCAGTCGTGAATGACTCTTAGCGACCCCATGGACTGCAGCCCACCAAGGTCCTCCGTCCTTGGGATTTACCAGGCAAGAGTACTGGAGTGGGGTGCCATTGCCTTCTCCACCAGGTGAGACTGGAGTAAGTTTTCCAGGATTTCCCTAGAGGTTTGAGCTAGCAGGACTGGGAAGGGGTTTGGAAATTTTATGACCTAATTAAGTAGGAGGGCTTCCCAGGTGACTCAGTGGTAAGGAATCCACCTGCCAATGCAGGAGACACAAGAGATATGAGTTTGGTCCCTGAGTCGGGAAGATCCCCTGGAGCTGGAAGTGGCAACGCACTCCAGGACTCTTGCCTGGGAAATTCCATGGACAGAGGAGCCAGCTTGGCAGGCTACAGTCCGTGGGGTCGCAAAGAGTTGGCCATGACTGAGCGCATACACAAGGAAGGAAGTTAAGTGGAAACCTGGGCTGGAGGGAGAAATGATTTGACCAGGAACCAAATTCTCATTCTCCAGTTCATTTCTCTGTCTCCTTACTCTCTCAGCAGACTTTTCCCTCATCACTGAAAGACGGTAGCCAGTCCTTAGAGTGATGTGATTCCAAGTTCAAACCTAACAAAAAAAGGGACTTTACATCATAGCTCATGTGGTAATCCAGAAATAGGGTCCAGTTGGCCTCAGTTGCCTCTTTTAGTTCACGGAACCAACCACTAGGTCAATCATAGGGGTCAGAGAAAGTAAAAGACTGATTGCTTTAAATAAATAGAAGTCATTTCTAAATTTGGAGTTGGGCTTAATCCCACTTGGGGAGATTCTGAAGACTGTTAAAAATGGAAAGAAGTAGCAGTTAGCAAAACAAATAAGTTTATTATAGTCTTCCTCCAAAGGATTGTGCTGTGTGTGAGAGTTTGGACCTGGTGATCTTAAAGATGACTGTCCATGTTGGTTAAGTAGCTTGAAGTTTGTCTCTAACTGTCTTGTCTTCTCTCTAGAACAACCTAATTCTTGCTTACATACACATGATCAGCCAGTGGACACAGTAATTTCAACTGGGTTGGGGCAGGGTGGAATATGGGGAGTAGTTGTCTGCAATAATCATTTGTAATTTAATCCAACAAACATTTATGGTGCACCTTTGGGTGCTGAGATGTTGACTATGTATATGTTTCTTTTGTAAAAATAGTTTATTTTATTTCTGATTGTGCTGCGTCTTCGTTGCTGCGTGCAGGGTTTCTCTAGTTGCAGTGAATGGGGGCTACTCTTTGTTGCAGTGCAAGGTCTTCTCATTGTGGTGGCTTCTCCTGTTGTGGAGGTACAGATCGAGGTACCAGGGCTCAGTAGTGATGGCACATGGGCTTAATTGCTTCAAAGCATGTGGAGTCTTCCTGGACCAGGAATTGAACCAGTGTCCCCTGCTTTGGCAGGTGATTCTTATCCACTGTACCACCAGGGAAGTCCCCTATATATATCTTTATTTATTTTTCTAATTTTTGACTTTTTTGGTGTTTAGCTCTATGAATTTTAGCACATATACCAATTTTTGTAACCACCATCACAACTTGGATACTGAAAAGATTCTATAAACCCAAAGAACTCCTCATGCTATTTATTTGTAATCATACTCTCCCCTACCCCCAATCCCTAAAAATCACTGTCTTCCATTGCTATAGTTTCATCTTTTGCAGAGAGGGCAATGGCAACGCACTCCAGTACTCTTGCCTGGAGAATCCCAGGGATGGGGGGAGCCTGTTGGGCTGCTGTCTATGGGGTCACACAGAGTCGGACACAACTGAAGCAACTCAGCAGCAGCAGCATCTTTGGAGAATATCATGTGAATTGATCATATATAAATAGTATATATGTATTTTTTTAACTTTTGGGTCATCCCACATGTGGCATGTGGGAGCTTAGTTAGGGAAGTCCCAGTATGTGATCTTTTGAGATTGGCTTCTTTCACTTAGCATAATGCCTTTGAGATTCATCCAGGTTGTTGCTGGTATCAATAGTTTATTTGTTTTTATTGCTGAGTAGGAATTTATATATACAGTACCTATATGTGTGACAGTTTGTTTCTCTATCTGATATACATTGGTTTGTTTCCAGTTTTTGATGATTGTGAATAGTGCTGCAGTAAATATTTGTGTACACACTTTTGTATGAACACTAGTTTTCATTTCTCTTGACTAAATACCCAGGAGTGGGATTGCTGGGTCATGTGATATGTTTAACTATGTAGGAAGCTGCCAAACTGCTTTTCAGAACAACTACATCATCTTGCATCCCCATTAGCAATGCATAAGAATTTCTATTTTTCCATATCTTTAAGCATTTAAGATTGTCAGTGTTTTTAAATTTTAACCATTCTGATAGCTTTGTCATGGTATCTCATTGTTAATGATGTTGAACACTTTCATATACTTATTTGCCATCTACATATCCTCGTAGTGAAGTGCCTGTTCAAATATGGGTTCAGTGCCCATTTTTTAATGGAACTGTTTGTCCGTGTAGTCTCGAGTTTTAAGATTTCTTGGTAAAGTCTTGAAACATGCTCTTTACTGAATACATGGTTTACAAATATTTTTTTCTCAGTATGTAGCTTGTCTTTTCATTCTCTTGACTGTGACTTTCATGCAGCAAAAGATTTTAATTTGATAATGTTCAGTATTTTTACATTGTATTTTGAATTTCATATAAAAGAACTCTTTGAACTCTAGGTCACAAAAGTTTTATTCTGTTTTATCCCTAAAAGTTTTAGATAGTTTCATCTTCTCCATTTAGACCAATAATCCGTTTTGAGTAAATTCTTGTATAATTTAGCATATTTAAGTAGAAGTATTTTGTTTTACATAAGGGAATCCTACTGCTCCAATTCCATTAGTTGAAAATATTGTGCTCTTGTCACTGAATTTCTTTTGCCCTACTCTTAAAAATCAAGGGTCATATTTGGGTAAATCTACTTTTGGACTTTCTACTTTGTTTCATTGATTTATGTATCTTTTCTTTCACTGACACCACATTGTCTAGATACTTTTAACTTTATAAAAGGCCTTAAAATCATGTGGTGTAATTTCTCCAAACTTATTCTTTTCCAGAAGTGCCTTAGCTATTCTTATTTATTTAATTCCTACATAAATATTAGAATCAGCTTTTATTTGTCTTCAAATGTCCTGCTAGAGTTTTTTTTAATTGAGTTAAATCTGTAGATCAATTTCTTATTCTTTACTACACTGAGTCTTTGAATCCATGAAGACAGTATTTCTTTCTATTTATTTAGGTCATCACCATTTTGAACTTCAACATACACATCCTATATTTGTTAGATTTATATCTAACTATAGGTATAAATACTTATTTTTTAGAGCTATTGTACATGGCATTTTAAAATCCTGTTTCCAACTGTACATTGCTAATACATAGAAATAGGATTAATTTTTATGACTTCAATCATTTTGAGTTTATTGAAACTTGAATTTGTTTTTGTTGCCTGACATACTATCACAAAGAATATTCCATATGCACTTGAGAAATATATGTAATCTGCTGTTTTGGTCTTCTGTAGATGTCTTTTAGACATAGTTGGTTCATAACATCATTCAAATCTTCTATTTTTAAACTGATCTTCTGTCTAGTTGTTTTATCTATTTTTTGGAATGGGGTATTGAAATTTCCAACTGTTACTGTAAAACCATTTCTTCTTTCAATTACATCAGTTTTTGCTTCATATATTTTGTGGTTCTTTTGTTAGAGGCATATGTTTATAATTAGTATATCTTGACATGTTGACCTTTTTGTCAATATGTATTGATAATGCCTTCCTTTGTCCTGTAACAATTATTGTCTTCAAGTCTATGTTGTCTGATATTAGTATAGCCACCCCAGTTTTCTTTTGGCATTTTTTGCATTGCATGGAGTTTATTTCTTATATTTTCAGTCTACTTGTGTCCTTGGATTTAAAGTGAGCTTCTTTTTAGCAACATATATTTAGATCATTTAAAAAACTCTATTCTTCCAATCTCTCTGTCTTTTTTTGAATGTATTGATTGATTTATTTTTATTTTTGGCTGTGGTATGTCTCTGCTGCTGCACTGGGGCTTTCTCCAGTCCTTGCAAGCTGAAGCTACTCCGGCTACTACAGCTACTTAGTTGCGACGCAGTGGTTTCTCTTGTTGAGCACAGGCTCTCGAGGCAGGCGCTTCAGTAGTTGGAGTTCTCAGGCTTAGTTGCCTGGAGGCATGTGGAATCTTCATGGATCAGGGATAGAACCCATATCCTCTGCATTGGCAGATGGATTCTTAACTACTGGACCCCAGGGAAGTCCACTAATCTCTTCTCTTTCACTGGAGGGCTCAATCCACTTACAGTTCGAGTAATTATTGATAAGAAAATATGTACTTCTGCAATTTTGCTGCTTGTTTTCTTTCTGTCTTATTGTCTTTTTATTCTTCAGTTACTCCACTACTGCTTTGTTCTGTGAGTGATTTTTTTTCTAGTTTACTGTTCTGATTCCCATCTTGTTCTTTTTCTGTATACTTTAAAAGGTGTTTGTTTTTATTTATTTATTTTTGATATCCTTTAGTCTGCTTGAGCTGCTATAACAAAACCTCATAGACTATATGGCTTAAACAACAGCCATTTATTTTTCACAGTTACAGAGACTGAAAAGTACAATGTCAAGGTGAAGATACTGGCAGTGAGTTTCTGATGAGAGTTCTCTTCCTGGCTTGCCGATGGCTGGCTTCTAGTTATTTCTTCACACGGTGGGAAAAAGAGACAGAGAGAGAGGAGAGGAGAAGGAGCACACTCTGGTCTCTTCTTATAAGGATATAAACCTCATCAAGAAGACCTCATTCCCATGACCTAATTACCTTCCAAAGATCCCATCTCCAAATGCCAAACACATTGGGAGTTAAGGCTTCAACATATGAATTTTGGGGAGACACAATTCAGTCCATAATAATAGTTACCCTAGGGTTACAGTTAGTAGCTTAACTTATAAGAATTAAGTTGAAAAAAACCCTGTAAGAATCAAGTTTGAATTAGTACCAAGCTACTCTCAATAGTATATAAAAACTCCAGTCCTTTAAAACTCCATCTCCTCCCTTTATGCTGTTATTTTTACAAATTACATCTTTGTAAATACAAAGATATTTTGTATCTTGTATCTTTGTATTTGATAATACATGTATTTGATAATGTATTTGATAAGATGTATTTGATAATACATCTTATACATCATGGATCAATTAACATGCATATATAATTATTGTTTTAATTATCTTACAGTCATGTAGAAAAAAAGAGAAGTTATAAACAAAACATGCAGTTCTACTGGTTTTTATATTTATCTGTTTAATATGTAGATACATTTACTGTTGTGTTGTTTATTTCTTCATTTGGCTTCAAGTATCCCTTTATCTTGTAGCTGGAGGACTCCCTTCAGCATTTCTTATAGTGCAGGTCTACTAGTAATAAGCTCCCTCTGTCTTTATCTGGCAATGTGCTAATTTCTCTTTTTAAAGGGTGGTTTTGCTAGATATAGAATTATTGGTGAAATTCTTTTCTTTCAGCCCATTAAATATTTCACCCTGGGACTTCCCTGGCAGTCCAGGGGTTAGGACACTGTAGTGGTTGCAGGTTCAATTCCTGGTCTGGGAATTCAGATCCCACATACCACCTGGTATGACCAAAAAAAAAAAAAAGGTAAATATGTCACCCCACTGCCTTCTGGCTTCCAGTTTCTACAGAAAAATGGGCTATTAATTACACACAGTGTTTCCTGTATGTGATGAGTCACTTTCTCTTGCTGCTGTCTAGATTCTCTCTGTCTTGGGGATTTGACTATTTGACGATCCCTGGTGGCTCAGATGGCAAAGAATCTGCCTGCAGTGCAGGAGACCTGGATTTGATCCCTCAGTTGGGAAGATCCGCTAGAGAACAGAATGGCAGCCCACTTCAGTATTATTGCCTGGAGAATCCCATGGACAGAGGAGCCTAGCAGGCTATACAGTCCATGGGGTCACAAAGAGTTGAACACGACTGGGTGACTAACACTTTGACTTCTTAAACTGGATGCCAGTTGATCTACCTGTACTTTTAATCTCCAAATTTTCTATTTTTTTCATTTCTATAATTCCTACTAATATTCTGTATTTGGTGAGACACATTCTCCTCTAGTTCTTTCTCCATGATTTCCTTTGGTTCTTTGAGCATATTTAAGAGAGTTGATTTAATGTCTATGTCTAGTAAGTCTAAATGCCTATGTGTCCTCATGGAGAGTCTATTAATTTCTTTTTTCTCCCCTGTAGATGAGCCAGGTTCCCTGTTTAGTCACATGCTTTGGATTCTCCTGGTTTGTTTAGACCTGGAGATTTTTAATGTTAACATGTGGCAACTCTGGAAATGAGATTTTCCTCCTCCCCAGTGTTTGTTTTAGCTGCTTCTTGTTGGCTGTTGTTGTTTGCATGTTTTGTGACTTCCCAGACAATTTTGGTGAAGTTGGTATTATTTGGTATGTGAAGAAATCTGTGTTCCATTAATTTTGGGGTCACCTGTTGTTTTGACAGCGTTTCTTTCAATGTTTGGAGGAAAAAGAAAAGAAGAGAAAATACTCTCTTAGTCCTTGCAGATTGGTTCTGTATTACAGCACTCCTTCAGTGCTTGGCCAGGTTGCTTACAATTTTGCCTCAACCTTCACTCAAGGCTTGCTCAGAGCCTGAAGGCCAGTCAGAGGTGAAAGCCTGGAGTCTTTTCAGGCCTTTTTTATCTTTAGCACGTACGCAGTACTGACACCATGTATATCTGATTCCCTGGTATGCACAGGAGCCTTTAAAAATTCCCTTACCCCTAAATATCCCTTTTCCCAATCTGTTGTTTCCTAGGCTTTTCAGTTTGTTTGTTGCTTGTCCCCTTTAGCTCTTTGAGCCTGTCGAAGAGAGTTGATTTAATGTCTATACCTGGTAAGTCTAAATGCCTAGGTGTCCTCATGGACAGGGTCTATTCATTTCTTTATTTTCCCCTGTGGACAAGACATTAATTGTTACTTGTTGTTTGTTACTATTATCCCTAGCCCATGGCTGCTACAGCCAATATTTCTGCCTTGAAATGCACATAGCAAAAGCCTCCTGATTAGCCACCTTATCGCTAGAAATGCTTTGAATCAGGCAAAATAAAGGCAAGCCCTTCAGGGAGCCACTAGACGGGCTGGAACTCCACAGCCAAAATTCATTTGAATCAGTTCTAATGAGATGGATGAAACTGGAGCCCATTATACAGAGTGAAGTAAGCCAGAAAGATAAAGACCAATACAGTATACTAACGCATATATATGGAATTTAGAAAGATGGTAATGATAACCCTATATGCAAAAGAGAAAAAGAGACACAGATGTACAGAACAGAATTTTGGACTCTGTGGGAGAAGGCGAGGGTGGGATGTTTCAAGAGAACAGCATCGAAACATGTATATTATCTAGGGTGAAACAGATCACCAGCCCAGGTGGGATGCATGAGACAAGTGCTCGGGCCTGGTGCACTGGGAAGACCCAGAGGAATCGGGTGGAGAGGGAGGTGGGAGGGGGGATCGGGATGGGGAATACATATAGATCCATGGCTGATTCATGTCAGTGTATGACAAAAACCACTACAATATTGTAAAGTAATTAGCCCCCAACTAATAAAAATAAATGAAAAAAAAAAATTCCTAGAAAATTCTTTGAGAAATTCTGCAGTGCTCCCTCTGGCCATCCTGTACCCAGAATGCGGGTGCAGTCCTCACAACTGTCACCACACATGGGGTACAGGGCGTGGTAGGTAGGAATTTGAATCGTCATCACTGTATCTTCCTGCAAAGCAGCCGCTTCTTTCCTTATCAAGCTTCCCCCTGGTTGTAAATTTTGACTAGACACCAGAGTTCTGCAAAAAAAATGATTCTGACAGCTTTTACCAGCTCATCTCAGTTTTGTTTGTTTGTTTGTTTTTTTATAAAGGGACAGCATTACTGTGGTATTTCAGTCTATTCATTTTTAAAAATCTTTTTATTTATCTGTTTGAGATTGGATTACTTCTGTTTTTCAGTTCACTTTATATGTCCTCTGTCATCTACTCCGTTCTGCTACTGAACTCATCCACTGAGTTTTTTCTTAAGTAGACTTTCTTTTTTAGAGAAGTTGTAGGTTCACAGCAGAATCTAGCAGAAAGTACAAGTTTTATGCTTCTCCTACTATCAACACCCCTCCCCCACCCCAGAGTGGTACATTTGTTACAATCGAGGAATCTGTTTTGACACATCATTATCCACTGAAGTCCATGGTTTACATCAGGGTTGATTCTTGGTGTTGTACATTCTATGGGTTTTGAAAAATATATAATATTATGTGCTCATCATTATAGTATCATACAGAATTGTTTCACTGCCCTAGAAATCCTCTGTGGTTTGCTTACTCACCCCAACCTCCTTCCTAGTCCCTGGCCACCACTGATCTCTTTACTATTTCTGAAGTTTTTGCTTTTCCAAAATGTCATATAGTTGGAATCACACAGATTTTCAGATTTGGCTTCTTTTATTTAGTAATACACATATAAGAGTGTTCTACATCTCCCCCACACACCCGGTGTCTTTTCACGGCTTGATAACTCATTTCTTTTTTAGTCAGTTCAGTTCAGTCGCTCAGTCGTGCCCTATACCTGCTACTATTTACTCTTCAGAGTCCTGGAATAACTTCCTCACATACTATTTCATGTTTGAAAGCTGTTTTCAGTGGGAGAGTCAGATAGAATATGCTTACTTCATCTTACCTAGAGTGAGAACCCTCACCTATTCCTAAAATTAATTTTTAATTTATTACACATGTTGACTAAATTGATGTGAATTTACATATTGGATTGCTTTTCTTGTGAGAAATAGCTGAAGCTACTCTTTATATATCGACACTTTCAAAATAAATTGACCTAGTTTAAAATAACTCATTTTCATTCAGTAAAAGAACTGCTTGTGAATTATTACTTTGCTGTTATGAATTCATGAATAATTTTACTGATTACAGTAATGGTTATTTTTGAGTATTTACTATGTCCTTTACATGGGTTTTCTCATTATTTAATTTTCACAGTTTTATGTGATGTGTGTCCTGAGTTGTACAGAATCCCCCAAAAGCTCATGCTCACCCAAGCCCTCAGTGTGTGACCTTATTTGGAAATAGAACTTTTGCAGATATGATTCATTTAGTCATAATGATATAAAATAACTTATTTACAAAACAGAAATAGACTCACAGATATAGAAAACAAACTTCTGGTTACCAGAGGGAATAGTGGGATGGGGGGAGACAAATTAGGAGTTGAGGATTAATGTACACAACACTACTCTGTGTAAAAATAGATTAAAAAAAAACAAGTACTTGGTGTATAGCACAGGGGACTATATTCAATGTCTTACAATATTCTATGATGGAATATATATGTACATATATATATATGAAACTGAATCACTTTGCTGTATACTTGAAGCTAACACAGCATTGTAAGTTAACTATGATTTTTAAAGTAGTAAAGCAAAAAAAAAAAACAGAGAGATAAAGTCATAATGGATTTGACTGAACTATAATCCAATGACTGACGTAAGAAAACAGTACAGACACTTGAGAAAGAATGTCATGTATTGATAGAGGCAGAGATTGGAGTATGGATCTACAAGTCAAAGAATACCACAGATTGTTGGCAATCCTCCCTCATAGCTCAGTCGGCAAAGAATCTGCCTGCGATGCAGGAGACTCGGGTTTGATTCCTGCATGGGGAAGATCCCCGGGAGAAGGAAATGGCAACCCACTCCAGTATTCTTGCCTGGAGAATCCCATGGACAGAGAAGCCTGGTGGGCTGCAGTCCATGGGGTCACAAGACATGACTGAGTGACTTTCATTAAGAAGAAGAAAAGGGTTTCTATCTAGAGCCTTCAGAGGGAGTACAGGCCTGCTGATATCTTAGTTTTGGACTTTTAGACTGCAGAATTCTCAAAGAATAAATTTCTTTTGTTTTAAGCTACCCAGTTTGTGGTAATCTATAATGGCCACCTACAGAAACGAATGCAGTTGGGAATATTATTATAGGAAGGATCTTGAGGTCAACACAATTTCCTTGTCAAAAACTGCTGAATAGCAGGAAGAATTGTCAGTGTGTCTGACTCCAGAGCTCACACTTTTGTTTAATGCCCTCTGGTAAACCTAAAGGAACTGTACTGTTGACAAATCAATCAGCCACAGAAAGTCTTTTAGAGACAGTGTGCTAATAACTAACTTATCTGACAGAAAAAATGCCTGAAGAACTATGGACAGTGGTTCTTAACATTGTACAGGAGGTACTGATCAAAACCATCCCCAAGAAAAAGAAACGCAAAAAGGCAAAATGGTTGTCTGAGGAGGCCTTACAAACAGCTGAGAAAAGAGAGTGAAAGGCAAAGAAGAAAAGGAAAGATATACCCTCCTACATGCAGAGTTCCAAAGAATAGCAAGGAGAGATAAGAAAGCCTTCATAAGCGATCAATGCAAAGAAATAGAGGAAAACAATAGAATGGGAAAGACTAGAGATCTCTTCAAGAAAATTAGAGATACCAAGGGAACATTTCATGCAAAGATGGGCACAATAAAGTACAGAAATGGTATGGACCTAACAGAACCAGAAGATGTTAAGAAGAGGTGGCAAGAATACACAGAAGAACTATACCAAAAAGGTCTTAATGACCCAGATAAACACAATGGTGTGATCATTCACCTGAAGCCAGGAATCCTGAAGTGTGAAGTCAGGTGAGCCTTGGGAAACATCACTATGAATAAGGCTAGTGGAGGTGATGGAATTCCAGTCAAGCTATTTCATCCTAAAATGAAAGATGATGTTGTGAAAGTGCTGCATTCAGTATGCCAGCAAATCTGGAAAACTGAGCAGTGGCCACAGGACTGGAAAAGGTCAGTTTTCATTCCAATCC
The DNA here is from genome assembly GCF_019320065.1 of Cervus canadensis. NCBI lineage: Eukaryota > Metazoa > Chordata > Mammalia > Artiodactyla > Cervidae > Cervus > Cervus canadensis. Next base: position 96,377,138 of record NC_057388.1, on the reverse strand, counting down.
CAAAGAAAAGCAATGCCAAAGAATGTTCAGACTACCACTCAATTGCACTCATCTCACATGCTAGCAAAATAATGCTCAAAATTCTCCAAGCAAGGCTTCGACAGAACATGAACCAAGAAATTCCAGATGTTGAAGCTGGATTTAGAAAAGGCAGAAGAACCAGAGATCAAATTGCCAACATCAGTTCAATCATCCAAAAAGCAAGAGAGTTCCAGAAAAGCATCTACTTCTGCCTTATTGACTACACTAAAGCCTTTGACTGTGTGAATCACAATAAACTGTGGGAAATTCTTCAAGAGACTGGAATACCAGACCACCTGACCTGCCTCCTGAGAAATATGTGTGCAGGTCAAGAAGCAACAGTTAAAACCAGAGATAGAACAATGGACTGATTCCAAATTGGGAAAGGAGTATGTCAAGGCTGTATATTGTCACCCTGCTTATTTAACTTTTATGCAGAGTACATCATGAGAAATGCTGGACTGGATAAAGCACAAATTGGAATCAAGATTGCCAGGAGAAATATCAATAACCTCAGATATGCAGATGATACCACTTTTATGACAAAAGGCAAAGAGGAACTAAAGAGCCTCTTGATGAAAGTGAAAGAGGAGAGTGAAAAAGTTGGCTTAAAACTCAACATTCAGAAAACTAAGATCATGGTATCTGGTCCTGTCACTTCATGGCAAATATATGGGGAAACAATGGAAATAGTGACAGACTTTATTTTCTTGGGCTCCAAAATCAATGCATATGGTGACTACAGCCATGAAATTAAACGATGCTTGCTCCTTGGGAAAAAAGTTATGACAAACCTAGACAACATATTAAAAAGCAGAGACATTACTTTGCCAACAAAGGTCCAACTAGTCAAAGCTATGGTTTTTCCAGTAGTCATGCATGGATGTGAGAGTTGGACTATAAAGAAAGCTGAGTGCCGAAGAATTGATGCTTTTGAACTGTGGTGTTGGAAAGGACTCTTGAGAGTCCCTTGGACTGCAAGGAGATCCAACCAGTCCATCTGAAGGAAATCAGTCCTGAATATTCATTGGAAGGACTGATGCTGAAGCTGAAGCTTCAATACTTTGGCCACCTGATGCGAAGAACTGACTCATTGGAAAAGACCCTGATGCTGGGAAAGATTGAAGGCGGGAGGAGAAGGGGATGACAGAGGATGATATGGTTGGATGGCATCACCAACTTGATGGACATGAGTTTGAACAAGCTCTGGGAGTTGGTGATGGACAGGGAAGCCTGGTGTGCTGCAGTCCATTGGGTTGCAGAGAGTCAGACACGACTGAGGGACTAAACTGAACTGAGTGACTAATTCAAATTCATCAGTTAAAATCAGTCAGCCACAAAGAAGTATTTTAAATATACCTGGCAAATGACTATCTCAAACAAGTCTTAGTTAAATGAAAATAAATTCAGACCTTCATATATATATATATATATATATATATATATATATATAAAAGATGCTTATAATGTGAACTAGAAACTATTATCATTGTAGTCTGTTGATAGAAAAATCCTTGCATTTGATCAGATCAAAGTTTCCTGGATAGCTAATATCAATAATCATTGTAACAACAAAAATGGTGATAAAAATATCTTGTGTATATCGTATGTCAGGGGCTTTGAAAGTTGCTCAGTTGGGTCTGATTCTTTGTGACCCCATAGACTATACCATCCATGGAATTCTCCAGGTCAGAATTCTGAAGTGGCTAGCTGTTCCCTTCTCTGAGGGATCTTCCCAACCCAGGGATTGAACCCAGGTCTCCTGCATTGCAGATGGATTCTTTACCAGCTGAGTCACCAGGGAAGCCCAGTGAAAGTTGCTCAGTGCTTTACATGGTCCCATTTAGTAAATTATTTAGTGGTGCTATTGGTCAAGGACCACTAGGAAAATATCTGTAGACAAATGAAGTCAGTATCATAAGCTTCCTGTGGCAAGACTTGCAATCTGCGGGGAAGCACAGGATATGTTAGAAAGGGCTCATTGTAGGAACTGGGCATCTGCTAGGTAATTTGGGGGGCAGGCTTGAGGATGCAGGTGTGTGTCCATGCGTGCGTGCACCTTCATAAAGGCAGTATAGTGATTGGGTACTTTAACAGTTTTTTTCTAGGAAGCAGAAGGAACAGAACGTGGATAGAGCTGCCATTGGAAAAAAAATAAGAGTTGCTCATTAGCTGAAGATGGGATATTTGGTAGTTTTTGTGATTGCCTAGTGACTCTGTTGTTATTGTTCGGTTGCTAAGTCATGTCCAACTCTTCGTGACCCCATGGACTACAGCATGACAGGCTTCCCTTCCTTCGTTATCTCCAGGAGTTTGCTCAAACTCATGTCCATTGAGTTGGTGATGCCATCCAACCATCTCATCCTCTTTTGCCCCTTCTCCTCCTTCCCTCAATCTTTCCCAGCATCAGGGTCTTTTCAAATGAGTCAGTTCTTCACATCAGGTGCCCAAAGGATTGGAACTTCAGCTTCAGTATCAGTTCTTCCAATGACTATTCAGGGTTGATTCCCTTTAGGATTGACTGGTTTGATCTCCTTGCTGTCCAAAGGACTCAAGAGTCTTCTCTAGCACCACAATTCGAAAGCATCAATTCTTCAGCACTCAGCTCTAGCGTCTCTTCTCAGGCATAATTACGTGATGAACTTAGTTTCTTCTTATTCCATGAAGAGTCCTCATTTGGTTTTGATAATCTGAAAGTATTTAGATTTAGTAGGAGAGCAGTATTGCCTAGCGGTAGAAATAGGCCAGCTCACAACTGATAGGTATTGGGCTGGTTTTTGTGTTTTTCTTTCTTCAGTCCCTACTTCTTGACAAGGACCAACAAAGTCAGGCTATTGTAGTTGTTCAGTTGCTCAGTCATGCCTGAGTCTTTGTGACCCCATGAACGGCAGCATGCCAGGCTTCCATGGAATATTAATCTTTGACATTCAGAACTTCCCCACTGTCAAAATTCTTCTGGTTCGATTGTTTGGGGAATGTTACCTCTAAGTTGGACAAGGGTTGATCCCTCCTGATCTTCTGTTGTAGAATGAATTTTTTAATCATCTGATATTAAAGCGCTATACAGTTTCATTTAAGACTCTAGACAGGATGCATTGATCAACTGGGATTCAGGCAATTATCAGAAAAATTTTTATCAGTTTGTTATAAACTATTCATCAAGGGGTCTAGATGACTAAACCCAAGTCTCAAAAAATGTGCTTAAAAATCTAGTTGGACAGAGTGAAGTAAGCCAGAAAGATAAAGAACATTACAGCATACTAACACATATATATGGAATTTAGAAAGATGGTAACGATAACCCTATATGCAAAACAGAAAAAGAGACACAGATGTACAGAACAGACTTTTGGACTCTGTGGGAGAAGGCGAGGATGGGATGTTTTGAGAGAACTGCATGTATATTATCTATAGTGAAACAGATCACCAGCCCAGGTGGGATGCATGAGACAAGTGCTCGGGCCTGGTGCACTGGGAAGACCCAGAGGAATCAGGTGGAGAGGGAGGTGGGAGGGGGGATCGGGATGGGGGAATACATGTAACTCCATGGCTGACTCATGTCAATGTGTGACAAAATCCACTGCAATGTTGTGAAGTAATTAGCCTCCAACTAATAAAAATAAATGAAAAAAAAAATCTAGTTGGGTCTATTGTAGCATTTATGTATTTGCATCATGATATATTTGTTCTGACATAAACCCTCTCTTGGTTAGTCAAGAAGAAATCAAGGGATATGTGACTGTCTCTGAATTTAAACCATTTAAATTAAGGGACATGAATTTGAGCAAATTCCAGGAGATCGTGGAGGACAGAGGTGTGAGGCATGCTACAATCCGTGGGGTCACAAAAAGTCAGACAAGACTTAGGGATTGAACAAAACAATGGGCCTCTAGTGGTACTAGTGGTAGTATCCACTAAGGAATTATACTTTGGGTGGGGGGCGGGGGGCACAGGTTCTATGGACAGTAAAATTTTGCTTATCTCAACAGGAGTGCTTATCTTAACTGGGCCCTAAGGGCAGACATATTTTGAGTGAAGTTAACCAATTTCTACCAAGCAGGATACAGCGACTCTGAAGAGAGCACACTGACCTTTGCAGTGAGGGTGGTTCCTATTTCTCAGGAAACTAGGTTTGGTGGGCAGGGTTCAATGATCTCACAAGAAGTGTTTGTTTGTGTGGATGTGAAGTCCAGTTTTTACAAGGTTGATGGTTGGATTCATAGGATGAGATTCATATTATGAACATGGATTCATAGTATGAGATTCATATTATGAACATGGATTCATAATTTGAGATTCATATTATGAACATGGATTCTCATGAGTTCTCTAGTGTGAAAGAAATTTTAGATGAAGTCTGCATAAGGAAGTCTATCCTGATTAATTTTTTTTTTTTTACAAATGGCTATTGATCTACCAATTAGATTTACAGCAGTGCTATGGTCTGAGAAAAATGCATAAGAATGTTTTGTCTCTCCTTTAATGGCACCAAAAGATCACAGGGGTTTAGAAGGAAGAAAATGAAATATTAGGATGCTTTTGTCATTTTCCAGGGAGCTACAATGTATGCTATGAGGCAAGATTAGTGAAAAAAAATCAGACTCAAAGAAAAAGGGCATGAGTTCCCTGAAATTGAATCTTGTTTCAAAGATTTGAGCAGAAACTGTCTACTGTGTGTAATCATTAGTTTCAGCTGAGGGTTTTGAGTCAACTGTTATTTGGGGGGATTGTCTACTTCTGGGAGATTTCAAAGAACTCTCAGCTTGAGGTCTACCAATGAAATGGAAGTCTGATGATTTAGAGTAACTGGGGTAAGTTTTTTTAATGAAAAATATGAATCCAAGGATCACTTCCTTAGAGTTTTATTATTGTGTTAATCATTAATGGTGACTGATAAGGACCTATTTGTTGGAGCCAAGGCAAATCTCCCTTTGTTATCTTTTCCAGAAGACTCAATCTTCAAATTTCAAGTCATTCAGAGATTCCTTCTGTGGTTAATTCGGAAAGGCCACTTTCTGTTTCTGTTTAATGATAAGATTAGTAATATCAGCTTGCCGTAAGGCAAAGACAACGATTAGAGTGAAATTTCCAGTCTTTTAAAATTTCTGACAATTTTCAGTTTTAGAATTCCTTGGCTTTCTCCACATTTTTGTAAAGATGAAGGATAAAGATAATGAGTAAAAAGCAAAATTCTTCAAAGTTCTTAATTGTCTAAGAAGAAAAGTTTAGTCTATCTTAAAATAAGCAAATAATGATAAAAGCATAGTGATCAGATCAATATTTGCTCTTTTATTTCATGCTAAAACAGTTACCAGGATGGCCCAGGTAACTGTTATTTGAAATGAATTTTCTTATTGAATCTGGGTGCATAACTTGCTTGACAACTGCTAATTTTTGTGTTTAAGTATGAGATAGTAATAGAAAAAAATTAAATTAGGGTTACCAAAAGGTTCATTATTATGTTTGTTTGATTACTGAAAGGATTCACAGGGCTCAGTTTATACTCACAGGCAACAAATATAACAAAATAAAAGCTATATGTATTATATATTATAGCAATAACAGCAGGAGAAGTATATGCACTGGGGGTTGGGTAGGCTGGGGATCCTGGTTGCAGGCTTCCTTTCCTCTTCCACCACTGAGTTGCCCAGGATATATTTTGTCTTTAGGTTTTGAACCTTCACTGCCATGTGTGTGAAGCACCTTGGTGCCACCTCGGTGCCAAATCCTGTCCCAGCTAAGCTGGTTGGTGGCCCAGGCATATTCAAGCAGCATGATCACTCTGAATTGGCAACTCCCAAATCAGGCACAAGTTATAAATCCAATTATTGCTGAACCCTGCTGATAGGCTGGTGTCTCTGTCCCCAAGTTACTCAAATCCATGGTTACAGAAACTTTACTAGGTTGGTACAAAGGTAATTGTGGTTTGGGGCCATGAAATTTGAATCATTATAACTAGGCTCAAACACATCTTTATTAATCAAGATGGGAACCATTACAATCAACACATTTTTTGCCAATGAGAAATAATCTTGTTTATTCCTGTAGCATAAAAAAATCTATGCTTTGGGATTTGATGAACTCTTGGAAAGCGTTTTTTGCCTCCTGTTGGAAGTCTTTTCCCTTCAAAAAATTGTTGAGATGCTTGAAGAAGTGGTAGTCAGTTGGTGAGAGGTCAGGTGAATATGGCGAATGAGGCAAAACTTCGTAGCCCAATTTGTTCAATGAAGCATTGGTTGTGCAACATGCAGTCATCAGGTGTTGTGAAGAACTGGGCCCTTTTCTGTTGACCAATGCTGGCTGCAGGTGTTGTAGTTTTCAGTGAAGCTCATCAATTTGCTGAGCAGACTTCTCAGACATAATGGTTTCCCCATGATTCAGAAAGCTGTAGTGGATCACACGGGCAGCAGACCACGAAACAGTGACCGTGACCCTTCTTGGGTGCAAGTTTGGCTTTGGGAAATGGTTTGGAGCTTCTTCTCAGTCCAACCACTGAGCTGGTCATCGCTGATTGTTGCATAAATCCACTTTTCATCACACATCACAATCTGATCAAGAAATGGTTCATTGTTGTTGCATAGAATAAGAGAAGATAACACTTGAAAATGATCATTTTTTTGATTTTCGGTCAGATCATGAGGCAGCCACTTATCGAGCTCTCTCACCTTTCCAGTTTGCTTCAAATGCTGAATGATCATAGAATGGTCAATGATGAGTTCTTTTGCAACCTCTCATGTGCTTCTAAGAGAATAAGCTTCAGTAATTGCTCTCAGTAGGTCCTTGTCAACTTCTGATGGCTCACCCCTGCACTTCCCATCTTTAAGGCCCTCATCTCCTTTGCAAAATTTCTTGCAACAACACTGCACTGTACACTCATTATCAGTTCCTGGGGCAAATGCATTGGTGATGTTGCAAGTTGTTTCCACTCTGCTGCTTTATGACCTGTTTTGAACTCGAATAAGAAAATCGCTTGAATCTGCTTTTTGTCTAACATCATTTCCCTAGTCTAAAATAAATATAAAATAAATAGCAAGTAATAAGTCATTAAAAAGACAAAAAGTGAGAAACACGCATTAAAATGATCTATAAAACAACCATATTTATTTAAGAATGTATTCCAATACCAAATGGCAAAGTTGAACACTGCAAAACCACAATTACTTTTGCACCAATCTAATACATCATAGTCCATCCTAAAGGAGATCAGTCCTGGGTGTTCATTGGAAGGACTGATGCTGAAGCTGAAACTCCAATACTTTGGCCACCTCATGCGAAGAGGTGACTCATTGGAAAAGACCCTGATGCTGGGAAGGATTGGGGGCAGGAGGAGAAGGGGACGACAGAGGATGAGATGGCTGGATGGCAACACTGACTCGATGGACATGAGTTTGGGTAAACTCCGGGAGTTGGTGATGGACAGGGAGGCCTGGTGTGCTGTGATTCATGGGGTCTCAAAGAGTCGGACACGACTGAGCGACACTGAACTGAACTGAACTGAATACGTCATACATCTCTTAGTGTTGCCAAGAGTCACTATCATGCTCCCAGCAGTTTTGGAAATAAGCATTTGGCTAATTCAGATCACCTGGGATTAATCCAAAGGGACTATTCAAAGGTCCAGATAAGGCACAGGTAATCCTTACACAGATTAAACAATCAAGGGATTTTTCTTGGGAATTCCCTGGTGATCCAGAGTAGGATTCTGCCATTTTACTGCTGAGAGTCCAGGTTTAATCCTTGGTCTGGGAATTAAGATCCCACAAGCTGTGGTGCATGGCCAAAAAACAAAACAAAACAGTCAAGGGATTTTTCTTGCTCAAGTGTGGAAGGGGATTGTTGGGTTCCAGATGCTACAGTTATGGATAGTTTGATATGTGAAGAAGAATCAATGATGACAATAACTTGTCTCTGGGCCTTTAATTTATCCTATAAACATATTATAATTATTTCCAACTGACAAGTCATTAAAATCCAGGAAATCAATCTTTTAATACAGAATTACTAAAAAGCAAAGATATCACTTTGCCAACAAAGCTCCATATAGTGAAAGCTATGGTTTTTCCAATAGTCATGTATGGATGTGAGAGTTGGACCATAAAGGAGGCTGAGTTCAAAATTGATGCTTTTGAACTGTGGTGCTGGAGAAGACTCTTGAGAGTTCCTTGGACAACAAGGAGATCAAACCAGTCAATCCTGAAGAAATTCTACCCTGAATGTTCATTGGAAGGACTGATGCTGAAGCTGAAGCTCCAACACTTTGGCAACCTGATGCAAAGATCTGACTCACTGGAAAAGACCCTGATGCTGGGAAAGACTGAAGACAAAAGGAGAAGAGGGCAGCAGAGGGGATAGCATTAGATACCATCTCCAACTCAATGGACATGAATCTGAGCAAACTCTGAGAGACAGTGAAGGACAAGGAAGCCTGATGTGTTGTAGTTCATAGGGTCGCAAGGAGTTGGACATGACTTAGAGACTGAACAACAACTTTACCAGCCCTCTATTTAATAATATGTATGTTTCTTTTAGCCTGAAAAGTATACAATTATTGATATGTACTAACATTAATACATTTTATTTATTCATAATTAACCTGGGAATGCAAATTTTCGTTTTGATTTATTAGATTCCCTCCTACCCCCCACTTTTTATTTTAAGTTTTGTAAACAAGAGTTTGTACAGTTGTTGCAACTTAATGAAAATTTGGAGAATGCCCCAGCAAACCTTACTATTTTTATCCATTTTTTAAATTAAATTTTGTGGTACTCAGTGGTCTTTTCAGGAAACTCAATGACACGTTAGTCATCAAAAGACATTTTAATTGAAAAAAAAGTCCCAACTTGGTACATCGGAAAGGACTCATGAGACCCCCCAGAGTCAAGTCAGGTGATGCTTTGATTTAGAGGTGAAGGACAGAGGGCAGCAAGCAGTGCAGGCAAGAACGACAGGTCGGAGAAGCAGCCCCCCAGACGCAAGCTCCCCAGGGTACACATGCACACACATAGCATGCCTGGTGTCCTGACAGAACCACCAACATCTGAGGGGTATCTTAGCCTCGGCTGGAGCTCAAGACCAAAATTCCAGAATGGATGTTTATGACTCTGGCCAGCTAACTTAGCTGATTGGGCTAGTTGCACATCATCAGTAAAGAGACTGATCTTGGGGATAGAGCTGATTTCTAAGTGAGTTTCTTTCTTTAACTCACAACCATAAAATTGACCCCTTTTTTGGCCAAAAGTCAAAAATATCATCCAGGACTTCCCTGGGTGGTCCAGTGGTAAAGAATCCTCCTTGCAATGCAGGGGACATGGGTTCCAACCGTGGGTCAGGCAGGGCAACTAAATCTATGTGCCACAACTACTGAAGCCTGTGCGGCCTAGAGCCTCTGCTCTGCAACAAGAGAATTCAAGGCAAGGAGAAGCCTTCACACTGTAACTAAAGAGTATCCCCCGCTCTCTGCAACACAGAAAGGCCTGCACGCAGCCAGGAAGACCCAGCGCAGACCAAAAAACAAAAAAATGTCATCCAGGAGATCGAGATAAAAATAGCTTTTCCATTCCATCTGTAAAGCAATTGTATTGTCCGTATAGTTTTATTTTTCTGAATTTGGGACCCACATTTGAGAAAGGCAAATCAAGAATGTCTAGAGGATAAAAGTTCTAAGCATAAGACATAAGTTTCTAGAAGCAAGCACAAGTTATAGGGAATGTTTTATATTGTCCAGGCATTATTTTTAAAGCAAATCACAACCAGAAGCAACCATTAATAGAAACTGTAACCCCTTATAAGCAATAAGAGACTTTTTAAAACAATGGTTTCAGGGTTTCCCTGGTAGCTCAGTGGTAAAGAATCCTCCTGCCAATGCAGGAGACACGGGGTTCATTCTCTGGTCCCCAAAGATCCCACATACTGGTGAGCAACTAAGCCTGAACGCCACAGCTATTGAGCCTGTGCTCCGCAACAAGAGTTGGCACTGCAATGAGAGGGCCCTGCTCACCGCAATTGGAGAAAAAGCCCACAGAGGAACGAAGACCCAACACAGCAAAAGTAAGTAAGTAAATAACATTTAAAAAAATGGTTTAAGAACATGCCAGAATTAATGAGGGCTGACAGGGAGGCCTGGCGTGCTGCAATTCATGGGGTTGCAAAGAGTCGGACACGACTGAGCAACTGAACTGAACTGAACTGAACAGAATACTATGACAATAAAAAGACATTTTTAATAGGAAAAAAAAGTTCCTTTTTACTATGGCACAAAATAACAAGTCATTTTACAAAAAGACAACACACATTGTAATTTTCTTCTTTGGATCAATATTCATGTAATAATTTGTAATAAAATAACAGATTTATTAACATGTAAGTATTTATATGTAAGTATTAAGGAAACTATAAACAAGGTGAAAAGACAGCCTTCAGAATGGGAGAAAATAATAGCAAATGAAGAAACAGACAAAGGATTAATCTCAAAAATATACAAGCAACTCCTGCAGCTCAATTGCAGAAAAATAAATGACCCAATCAAAAAATGGGCCAAAGATCTAAACAGACATTTCTCCAAAGAAGACATACAGATGGCTAACAAACACATGAAAAGATGCTCAACATCACTCATTATCAGAGAAATGCAAATCAAAACCTCAATGAGGTACCATTACACACCAGTCAGGATGGCTGCTATCCAAAAGTCTACAAGCAATAAATGCTGGAGAGGGTGTGGAGAAAAGGGAACCCTCTTACACTGTTGGTGGGAATGCAAACTAGTACAGCCACTATGGAGAACAGTGTGGAGATTTCTTAAAAAACTGGAATTAGAACTGCCATATGACCCAGCAATCCCGCTGCTGGGCATACACACCGAGGAAACCAGATCTGAAAGAGACACGTGCACCCCGATGTTCATCGCAGCACTGTTTATAACAGCCAGGACATGGAAGCAACCTAGATGCCCATCAGCAGACGAATGGATAAGGAAGCTGTGGTACATATACACCATGGAATATTACTCAGCCATTAAAAAGAATTCATTTGAATCAGTTCTAATGAGATGGATGAAACTGGAGCCCATTATACAGAGTGAAGTAAGCCAGAAAGATAAAGACCAATACAGTATGCTAATGCATATATATGGAATTTAAAAAGATGGTAACGATAACTCTATATGCAAAATAGAAAAAGAGACACAGATGTACAGAACAGACTTTTGGACTCTGTGGGAGAAGGCGAGGGTGGGAAGTTCAGAGAGAACAGCATTGAAACAAGTATACTATCAAGGGTGAAACAGATCACCAGCCCAGGTTGGATGCATGAGACGGGTGCTCAGGGTTGATGCACTGGGAAGACCCAGAGGGATGGGATGGAGAGGGAGGCGGGAGGGGGGATCGGGATGGGGAACACATGTAAATCCATGGCTGATTCATGTCAATGTATGACAAAAACCACTACAATATTGTAAAGTAATTAGCTTCCAACATATAAAAATAAATGGAAAAAAAATAAATAAAAAAAGACACATAAAGATATTAAAATATACCAATAAATGATAAATGTAAAGGTTTTAATTTTAGTCTTAATATATAATTAATTTATAAGCATATTAAATAAAATTATGTTTATTATATTGAGTTTATAACCTTAATCTTGTGCAACAATTTCTTTGATGAATAGACAAATTAAATTTATTATCCTGTCTTACTATTTGTGTTTTTCTATATTTACTGCTAAGCCTATAAAGATTACCTCTACATAAAAGGCTGTGTGTGTGTGCATGCTTAGTTGTGTCTGACTCTTTGGGACCCCGGGGACTATAGCCTACCAGGCTCCTCTGTCCATGGCATAATCCAGGCAAGAATACTGAAATGGGTTGCCATTTCCTACTCTAGGGGATCTTCCCAAACCAGGGATCGAACCCACGTCTCCTGCGTCTCCTGCATTGGCAGACAGATTCTTTACCACTGGGCCCCATGGGAAGCCATAGCACACATCAAAGCCTAGGAAACCAGAATAAAAACTTGTCAATATTATGTGACTGATCAGTTTGGGTGGGCATCTGTTATTTGCCTAGGGCACTTACCATCTTTGGGAGGCAATCTTCCCTCTATCTTTTTGAAGTTGGCTGCTTTAATTAGTCACGTGGTTATTATAGAGGCTGCTAATCACAGTACTTTTCCCATTTTCCTGGCCAGTGTCAATTGGTCCAGAGTGTAGGCACATAAAAGTAGCTGCAGTCAGGATCACTGCCACAAAGAGGAAGATGATCTGAGAGAATGTAACCGGCAAGCAGAGAAGAGCAGTGACAAGCAATGGAGAATGTCCCGCTTGTGTCTGCACTCCATGAGTCAGGTATTCCCAAGGCCCACCCAGCCCCTCTTGCTGCTACATGAACTAGAAGAAAGTATGGAAGAGGACTCACAAGGAGAGAGCTGTGAAATATAGGAAATGTACTTGGCAAAAAAAATATATCAGGGTGGTTTTTTTTATTAGTAGACAATATAAACATAGACAAGGTTTGAAAGATTCAGAAAATATTTTTGCATCATACAGGATATAACCCATTACGTATGATGTTTGTTGTTGATTAGTTGTTCATTCATGTCCGACTCTTTGCAACCTCATGGAGTACAGCCCTCCAGGCTCCTCTGTCCATGGATTTCCCAGGCAAGAATACTGGAGTGGGTTGCCATTTCCTTCTCTAGGGGATCTTCACAACCCAGGGATCAAACCAGCATCTCCTGCATTGGCAGGGAGATTCTTTACCACTGGGTCACCAGGGTGGTCCATGCATGTTACCCCTATGCAAAATTTTCTTCCTGATTTATTCCCAGGTATTTACAGCAAGGGCAAAAAGTAATTCTACATGATTATAACAGTAATGTTTATGTAGCTGCATTGTGATAATGCAGTGTGACAATTTCCCTGGGCATTGTTAAGAAAAGTTACATAAAACTTGGAAATCGTATGGGAATATTGTTTAAAAGGGGCTTCCTAGGTGGCGCTAGCGCCAAAGAACCCACCTGCCAATGCAAGAGACACAAGAGACATGGATTCAATCCCTGAGTCAGGAAGATCCCCTGGAGGAGGTCATGGAAACCCACTCCAGTATTCTTGCCAGGAGAATCCCATGGACAGAGGAGCCTGGTGGGCTACAGTCCATGGGGTCGTGCAGTCGGGCATGACTGAAACAACTTAGCACACGTGCACTGTTTAAAAATTTCCTCCAAGAGTTATTTTATTTTCCATTTATTTTTATTAGTTGGAGGCTAATTGCTTTACAATATTGTAGTGGTTTTTGCCATACATTGACATGAATCAGCCATGGATTTACATGTATTCCCCATCCCGACCCCCCCTCCCTCCAAGGGTTACTTAATTCTCTAGGACTCTTTACTATTTGATAAAAAAAAAAAGTCTAAGAGTTGAATTTACATGTTAACTTGTAGATTTCTGTTAGAAAAAATAACTCCCAAAATTATAGTTGTATTGCTCTGTGGGACATTAACCAGTTTTGTGTCTAAACCAGCAATTGTTTTCCTAATTTTTTAAAATGTCTCTCCTCATGGATTACTTAAACCTTTGTTTTTAAAATCTTTGTGGACTGAGGAAACCAGATTTGAAAGAGACACGTGCACCCCAATGTTCATCGCAGCACTGTTTATAATAGCCAGGACATGGAAGCAACCTAGATGCCCATCAGCAGACAAATGGATAAGGAAGCTGTGGTATATATAAACAATGGAATATTACTCAGCTGTTAAAAAGAATTCATTTGAATCAGTTCTAATGAGATGGATGAAACTGGAGCCCATTATACAGAGTGAAGTAAGCCAGAAAGATAAAGAACATTACAGCATACTAACACATATATATGGAATTTAGAAAGATGGTAATGATAACCCTATATGCAAAACAGAAAAAGAGACACAGATGTACTTTTGGACTCTGTGGGAGAAGGCGAGGGTGGGATGTTTTGAGAGAACAGCATATATATTATCTATAGTGAAACAGATCACCAGCCCAGGCTGGATGCATGAGACAAGTGCTCGGGGCTGGTGCACTGGGAAGACCCAGAGGAATTGGGTGGAGAGGGAGGTGGGAGGGGGGATCGGGATGGGGAACACATGTAACTCCATGGCTGATTCATGTCAATGTATGACAAAACCCACTATAATATTGTAAAGTAATTAGCCCCCAACTAATAAAAATAAATGAAAATAAAATAAAATAAAATAAAATAAAATCTTTGTGGAACCAGCTGTACCATTTTATTTGTTCCCTTCTTACTAGGTGAAAGAATCTTTGATATTATACTTCATATTATACTTATATATTATATATAATATATATTATTATAGTTCATATTATACTTGTATGAGTCATATTTTCAACATTTTAAAAATTATAGTTTGACAGTATATTTGTGGAAAATCAGTTCAGTTCAGTTCAGTTCAGTCACTCAGTCGTGTCCGACTCTTTGCGACCCCATGAATCACAGCATGCCAGGCCTCCCTGTCCATCACCAACTCCCAGTGTCTATCCAAACTCATGTCCATCGAGTCAGTGATGCCACCCAGCCATCTCATCCTCTGTCATCCCCTTCTCCTCCTGCCACCAATCCTTCCCAGCATTAGGGTCTTTTCCAATGGGGCAACTCTTTGCATGAGGTGGCCAAAGTATTGGTGTTTCAGCTTCAGCATCAGTCCTTCCAATGAACACCCAGGACTGATCTCCTTTAGGATGGACTGGTTGGATCTCCTTGCAGTCCAAGGGACTCTCAAGAGTCTTCTTCAACACCACAGTTCAAAAGCATAGTCCTGTCCTTAAATTTGGTGCCCAAATTTAGGGGTAAAGGTAAATTTGTTTTAAGTAATACACTCAACAAGTGGTCACTCATTATGTAACACAAGGCTCTGGAAATTAGAAGGGCTTTTTTAGCCACTTTACTCAAGATTTTATGGGAGACTACTAGAAAGAGCAAGACCATGATGCTAGTGTAGCGTTTGAGTCTCTCCAAATATAGAAGAAAAATTCCCCATGTTCAAAATCCAAAGACAATAAAAATAAAACTCTTGTGTGTCATCTATTTAGGACATTAATTAGGGTTTAGGACTGATGTTCCTAACTAGGAACAGTTTCTCAAAAAGAATTGAAGAACATAATAAACGGCTTGAAACAATGAATATTCTTTTTAGAAAATGATACAAATGAACTTATTTACAAAACAGAAACAGACTCACAGACTTAGAGAATGAACTTATGCTTACAGGGTAGGGCTGGGGGGAGGTGGGGAAGAGGGATAGTTAGGGAGTTTGGGATGGACATGTACACAATGTGATATTTAAAACAGATAACCAACAAGGACCTACTGTATAGCACAGGGAACTCTGCTCAGTATTGTGTAACAACCTAAACTGGAAAAGAATTTGAAAAGAACGGATAATATGTGTGTGTAACTGAATCACTTTGCTCTACATCTGAAACTAGCACAGCACTGTTAATCAATTATATTCCAATATATTACAAAATAAAGTTTTTAAAATATTGAATATTCAGATTAAAAGAAATTAAAATGGCCCTTAAACATATTAAAAGTAGTTCAACTTCTCTCACAATAATAGAAATGCAAATTAAAACTAAATCGATATTATTTTTCACATGTCAGACTGGAAAACATCTGCCCCATGAGAGGCTGTGTCTGAGAGGCAGGCACTGCCACACTTTGATGAAGGGTATACAAGAGGCACACCCCTACGTACCTCTAGGGAGGGAAATTTGGCAATGTCCAGAAAAATCACATACACATGTACTCATCAATCTAGCAATTACTGTCCTGGGAATATAGCCACAGATACAATGGCAAAGACATAAAATTATGTGTGCATAAGTGTATGAATGTGAGAGTTGGACTGTGAAGAAAGCTGAGCGCTGAAGAACTGATGCTTTTGAACTATGGTGTTGGAGAAGACTCTTGAGAGTCCCTTGGACTGCAAGGAGATCCAACCAGTCCATCTTAAAGGAGCTCAGTCCTGGGTGTTCATTGGAAGGACTGATACTGAAGCTGAAACTCCAGTATTTTGGCCATCTCATGAGAAGAGTTGATTCACTGGAAAGACCCTGATGCTGGGAGGGATTGGGGGCAGGAGGAGAAGGGGATGACAGAGGATGAGATGGCTGGATGGCATCACCGACTCGATGGGCATGAGTTTGAGTAAACTCTGGGAGTTGGTGATGGACAGGGAGGCCTGGCGTGCTGTGATTCATGGGGTCTCAAAGAGTCGGACACGACTGAGCGACTGAACTGAACTGAACTGAACTGAAGTATTCACTGCATAAATTATTCATATTCTCAAAACACTAGAAAAAAATCAAAAGACCTATGTGACAAGGACTATTTTGCTGGCTCCATGGCTGAGTCTTCAGTTGTCTATTCCATCTTTATTTAGCTAGATGCTTCTGGTTGATGATTAGACATCAACCAGAAGACCATGACTTGTATGAACATAAATCTATTGACATGCTTTCTTTCCAAATAAATATGATCTTTGGTCAGAGGCACTGCTGTTTGGTAAGTAATTACAATACAGGAAGATTCTGTAAATATTTCTATTCTGGAAGAAGTGCTGTGAGCAAGGAATGCATGTCTCAGCCAAAGTGTCAAATTTCAATGAGGACACTGTCCCCTCTTTGGTAGAAGTGGTCTGGTGTAGTCAATCCATTACCGATAAAACCAACACAGTCCTCCAGAGAATAAATTAATTTCTGCCTTTGTCCTGTTTGGTACTAAGAAATAGCAGCTCATTCTCTAGGCATCTATACAACTATACAACATCTAGACATCCCTCATGAGACTGTTTCTCCTTTCACACAAAGTGGGCAACTAGATATATTTGTAACATTCCACCCACTGGGAGGATTTTCTTTCACCTATATCTTCAGGGCTACTCTGGAGTAAGACCATAGTGTAGCAGTCATCCTGTAAGCAGGCATCTTAACAAGGGTGCATTTTACTGTATTTAAATTACACTTCAATAAAATTGATTGAAATGTATCAGTTGTAACCTCTTCTAAGAGGTTTAATTTTACTCCATTTACCACTCTTGTGATTTTTATATCATTGTTATCATGTATTTAGAAGATTCTTTAGAGGCCCTTGAACTGCAAGGAGATCAAACCAGTCAATCCTAAAGGAAATCAACCCTAAATATTCATTGGAAGGACCATTGCTGAAGCTGAAGCTCCAACACTTTAGCCACCTGATGTGAAGAGCCTGCCTTTTGAAAAGATGGCATTTACCTTTGCTTTGACTTTATATGGGGCTTCCCTTGTGGCTCTGCTGATAAAGAATTTGCCTGCAATGAGGGAGACCTGGGTTTGATCCCCGGGCTGGGAAGATCCCCTGGAGAAAGGAAAGGCTACCCACTCCAGTATTCTGGCCTGGAGAATTCCATGGACTGTAGAGTCTGTGGGGTCACAAAGAGTTGGACACTACTGAGTGCCTTTCACTTGGCTTTATATGATGTGTATTAAGTAAATGTGACATTGATCTGGGAGTAAATGTGACCCTATTCCAGGATTTTGGGGCCAAGGGTCAGGTAACTGAATAAATATAATTGTGAACACTTTTTTTTTTATAAACTCTGCTGAATAATGCAATGTTGTAGAAGAAGGAAATGTTTTGTTGAACAGGACCTATAATAATTGACTTATGTCTATGTCTTTCTTAGAAATGAACTCTTAGGGGTGAGGTACACGGTCTGGAAAGTTTTGAATCCTCATTGAGTGGCATAGTTTCTACTATATAAAAGAGGCTGGAAAAAAGATTTATTTGAATTCAGTTTACACAGATGATCCAGCCTTTGAATAATGAAGCTTAGAACTTCAGAGTTGGAATAAACTTCGAAAACATGCTGCAATATTAACAGAATAACACAGTACTAATGTCCTAATTGTTATTCTTAAAATTTTTGGCCTCCTGAATGGTTACAATTGGTTGCCTATACGCAGTCAGTGCCTTTTGATTTTGGAAGAGTTGTTGTTCAGTCATGTCCAACTCTTTGCAGCACCATGGACTGCTGCACGCCAGGCTCCCCTGTCCCTAACTATCTCCAGGACTTTGCTCAAATTCACGTCCACTGAGTCTGTGATGCCATCCAACCATCTCATCCTCTGTCGTCCCCCTCTCCTCTCGCCTTCAATCTTTCCAAGCATCACGGTTTTTCAAATGAGTCAGTTCTTCTCATCAGGTGGCCAAAGTATTGGAGTTTCAGATTCAGCATCGGTCCTTCCAATGAATATTCAGGACTGATTTCCTTTAGGATTGACTGGTTTGATCTCCTTGCAGTCCAAGGGACTCAAGAGTCTTCTCCAACACCACAGTTCAAAAGCATCAATTCTTTAGCATTCAGCTTTCTTTATAGCCCAACTCTCACATCCATACATGACTACTGGAAAAAAACAAAGCTTTGACTAGTTGGACCTTTGTTGGCAAAGTAACGTCTCTGCTTTTTAATATGCTGTCTAAATTTGTCATAGATTTTCTTCTGAGGAGCAAGAATCTTTTCATATCATGGCTGCAGTCACCATATGCATTGATTTTGGAGTCCAAGAAAATGAGGTCTGTCACTGTTTCCATTCTTTCCCCATCTATTTGTCATGAAGTGATGGGATCAGATGCCATGATCTTAGTTTTTTTGAATGTTAAGCTTTAAGTCAACTTTTTCACTCTCCTCTTTCACTTTCATCAAGAGGCTCTTTAGTTCCTCTTCAGTTTTTGCCATAAGGGTGGTGTTATCTGCATATCTGAGTTTATTGATATTTCTCCTGGCAATCTTGATTCCAGCTTGTGCTTCATCCAGCCCAGCATTTTGCATGATGTACTCTAAATATAAATTAAATAAGCAGGGTGACAATATACAGCCTTGACATACTCCTTTCCCAATTTGGAACCAGTCCGTTGTTCCATGTCTGGTTCTAACTGTTGCTTCTTGACCTGCATACAGATTTCTTAGGAGGCAGCTAAGGTGCCTCTGTTATTCCCATCTCTTGAAGAATTTTCCAGTTTGTTGTGATCCACATAGTCAAAAGCTTTAGCATAGTTCATTAAGCAGGAGTGGATTTTTTTTTTAATTCTCTTGCTTTTTCTACGATCCTGTGGATGTTGGCAGTTTGATCTCTGGTTCCTCTGCCTTTTCTAAATCCAGCTTCAACATCTGGAAGTTCTCAGTTCACATACTGTTGAAGCCTGGCTTAGAGAATTTTGAGCATTACTTTGCTAGCGTGTGTGATGAGTGCAATTGTGTGATAGTTTAAACATTCTATGGCATTGCCTTTCTTTGAGATTGGAATGAAAACTGACATTTTCCAGTCTCATGGCCACTGCTGAGTTTTCCAAATGTGCTGGCATACTGAATGTAGCCCTTTCACAACATCATCTTTTAGGATGAAATAGCTCAACTGAAATTCCATCACCTCCACTAGCTTTATTCATAGTGATGTTTCCCAAGGCTCACCTGACCTCGCACTCCAGGATTCCTGTCTTCAGGTGAATGATCACACCATTGTGGTTATCTAGGTCATTAAGACCTTTTTGGTATAGTTCTTCTATGTATTCTTGCAACCTCATCTTAACATCTTCTGCTTCTGTTACGTCCATACCATTTCTATCCTTTATTGTGCTCATCTTTGCATGATATGTTCCCTTGGTATCTCTTGAAGAGATCTCTAGTCTTTCCCATTCTATCGTTTTCCTCTATTTCTTTGCATTAATCACTAAGAAGGCTTTCTTACCTCTCCTTGCTATTCTTTGGAACTCTGCATTCAGATCAATATATCCTTCCTGTTCTCCTTTGCCTTTCACTCCCTTTTCTCAGCTCTTTGTAAGCCCTCCTCAGACAACCATTTTGCCTTTCTTTTTCTTGGGGATGGTTTTGATCAGCACCTCCTGTACAATGTTACGAACCTCTGTCCATAGTTCTTCAGGCACTCTGTCTATCAGATCTAATCCCTTGCATCTATTTGTCACTTCCACTGTATAATCGTAAGGGATTTGATTTAGGTCACACCTGAATGGTCTAGTGGTTTTCCCTACTCTCTTAAATTTAGGTCTAAAGTTGGCAATAAGGAGTTCATGATCTGGGCCACAGTCAGCTACTGGTCTTATTTTTGCTGACTGTATAAATAAATTTTTTTTTTAAAGGACACACCTTGAAGGGCTCCACGGGGAGGTCAAGGCAGGATGCAGGCCAAGAGGGCAGGGCAGGACCTGGGGCACATGTCCTCATTAGGGTCTATGGGTGGAAAGCTTGGGGTTCCCAGGCTGAGGCCAGATTGGTCAATTCAAACACAGACAGGTAAGGTTTTGGTAAGCTTCACAAGGATCTTATGTAATGGGCACCCAATGGGAAGGTGCTGGGAGGCAGGGAAAAGTGCTTAGTACAGGGTAGTTGGGGAAGTCATATCAAGAATTTACTTTGCTTGTGATTCTGCAGGCTCTTATCTAAGGCGTGCACTCACAGGAAGGGCTGGTGCTGGTTCAAAGCCTGTGCAGCAGCTCGGCCAGACATAATGGATGCGTCAACATCACGGACTCCTTTAGACTCAACACCTTCTCTCTACTTTCATTACCCATCTGTTTTCCATCCTTCCCACTTTTCCCTTTAAAGCCTTAGCATGTTAATATAGGTGTTTTAAACTCCCGGTTTGATCATTACAACATCTCTGCCAAGTCGGAGCCTGGTTCTGATGCTTGCTCTGTCTCTTAAAAATGCGTTGTCTTGTCTTTCGCCTGCTTTGGAATGATCTGTTGAAAACTAGACACAATGTGCTGGGCTAAAGGTATGGGAGTAAACAGGCCTTTAATGTGAAGTTTTAGGTTTACCTGGCCAGGGGTTAGGCTGTGTGTGCTATTCATTGTCCCTGTAGCTGTCAGAGGCTAAAATTTCCTCAGTGTCCTTGTGTTTGCTTCACCTACTGTCTTTGGGTTCCAGGTCTTCTTAAATAAGGCCTGAGGCTTGAAGCTGTAACTTGTTATTACACAAGAGCCTTACTGATGTGGAGATAAGGTACTGGGGGAGAAAAGTTTCCTTTTTTCCCCCAAAGATTTATTTATTAACGTCTTTATTTTTGCTGTGCTGGGTCTTCACTGCTGCGGGCAGGCTTTCGGACTTGCAGGGAGCTCTGGCTACTCTCTGCTGCGGCGCACAGGCTGTTTGGGTGCAGTAACCGCTGCTTACCGCCTCTAGAGTGCTGGCCTGGGAGCTGTGATGCTTAGTCGTCCCACAGCAGGTGGGATCTTCCCAGACCAGGGATCCAACTTGTGTCCCCTACACTGGCAGGTGTTTTTTTGTTTTTGTTTTTGTTTTTTAACCACTGAGCCACCACGGAAGTCCAAGAGAAGCTTTCTATAGTGCTATGACTAGGTATCCATGTTTTAGAGAGCCTGTGCCCTGGGGATGTGACCTTCACAAGTACATCTCAGTCTCCCTTCCTCCTTGGGTAAGACAGGAAAGCTAGAGGGGCTGGAATCCGTTTCCCCAGGTCAGTTAGGCTCTGATAGAACAGTTTGTTTTTGTTTTTTTTTTTTTGAGATCAGGCCTTGTTAGGAAACACAGACTGCTTTCTCCCTTGCCTTTTGCCAGGAGCATGAGAGAATTTTTCTCTTACCTTCATTGTAAGAATTTGGTTGAGCCTGTGGAAGTAAAACTCATAAAAATGTGGGGATTCCCCAAAGATTCCTCTCCTGCTCTGAGTTTTTAATTCTTAAACTTGTCCACATTGAGCCTCCAGAAATCCACAGTTACAGTGTAGAGTTTCCCAGGACTGTTTCCTGTAAAAGATTTTACTTTAATAATTTGTGGTTGTTTGCATTTGCCCCTGTCTCCAATTTGGAGGACAGCAGTTTGCCCTGCTACCTCAGTTCTTTGGTAGATCTAAGAAGACTTGTTGAATTTCAGTTTGTTAAGCTTTTCTTTTTTAAAAATCCTTTTAAAAAACGGTTGTACTTTTAAAAAGCTCAACATTGTGTTAGCATCAGGTGAACAACAAAGTGATTCAGACATGTATGAACATATGTATATATGTATGTGTATATATATTTCAGATTCTTTCCCATTATAGGTTATTACAAGACACTGAATATGTTCAATAAAGTTCCCTGTGCTACAGGTTAAGCTTCTTCTTGTGTGGCTAGGAATGATGACTTCTAAGCTCCTTACGTGCTAGACTGGAAACCAGAAGTCTCTCCACAATTTTTACTACAGTGGGACATTACATACTGTGTTCTCTTTAGCAATTCCATGTTGCTCAAATAGGTGGCAGTCTCACACATTACTAAGAAACATGAATAAGAATATTCACAAGAGTACACAAAATAGGGGACTTCCCTTGTGGTCCACTGGCTCAGATTCCACGTTCCCAATGCTGGGGGTGTGGGTTCAATCCTTGATCAAGGGACTACATCTCACATGACTCATCTAAAGATCTCGCATGCCTCTACGAAGATTGAAGATCCCAAGTGCGGCAATTAAGACCCAGCATAGCTAAATAAATAAATAAGCCTTTTTTTTTTTTCTTAAAAGAGAGTATCCATAACAGGAAAAACACTGGAAACAATCAAATGTTAGTGACAGAAGGATAAATGTCTTGTGGTATACTCACATGATGGAATAGCACGCCTCAGTAAAACTGAGTGAACAGCAGCTACACGGAGCTGCATGCACGAGTCTCAGTAATATAACAGAACGGGGGGAAAGAGCCTCAGAGAAGAACAAATAGTAAAGATATCCTTTTTCAGAAGTTGAAAAGCCAGCAATACTAGAATGTATATTACTTGGGGCAGATTATCTGTATTTCATTGATTGTAACATGCAAATTGAGGGAAAATTTTTGAAAGAGAAACACTGGAACAACAAACTAGAAACAAAAAAAAATAGTTCCCTCTAGTGGAGACAGTGATAGTTTGGTGTCATGGTGAAAGGCTTTGGAATAAAAGCAAATCTCCTGTGAGTACGTATGTATTTTTTTCCACAATACAAGCTACTACACAAGAAAGAGGCTCTCATGGTACTAGGGCAATTAGATAACTATATTAAAAAATTAATCTTTATATAAAAAATTATTTTCCTTATTTATTTGTTTGTCTTTCCCCAGACTTTAAACTTTTTACTTTGTATTGATGTGTAACCAGTTAACAATGTTGTGGTTGTTTCAGATGAACAGCTAAGGGACTCAGCCATACATACACATGTATCCATTCTCCCTCAACCCCTCCTCCCATGCAGGCTGGTATATAATATAGAGCAGAGATCCATGTGCTATACAGTAGGCCTTTGTTGGTTATCCATTTTAAATAGAGCAGTATGTACATGACCTTCCCAAAGTCTTCCCCCCCGGCAACCATAAGTCATTTTCTAAGTCTGTGAGTCTCTGTTTTATATGTAAGTTCATTTGTATCATTTCTTTTTAGATTCATATGAAGACCCTGATGCTGGGAAAGACTGAAGGCAGGAGGAGAAGGGGATGATAGAGGATGAGATGGTTGGATGGCATCACCGACTGAATGGACATGAGTTTGAGTAAACTCCTGGAGTTGGCGATGGACAGGGAGGCCTGGCGTGCTGCAGTCCATGGGATCGCAAAGAGTCGGATTCAACTGAGCAACTAAACTGAACTGAACTGAACTGTTGGAGAAGACTCTTGAGAGTCCCTTGAACTTCAAAGAGATCAAACCAGTCGATCCAAAAGGAAATCAACCCTGAATATTCCTTGGAAGGACTGATGCTGAAGTTGAAGCTGCAATACTTTGGCCACCTAATTCAAAAAGCCAACTCCCTGGAAAAGACCCTGATGCTGAGAAAGATCGAGGGCAGGAGGGGAAGGGGATGACAGAGAATTAGATGGTCGGATGGCTCAATGGACAAACTCAATGGACATGAGTTTGAGCAAACTCCAGGAGACAGTGAAGGACAGGGAAGCCTGGCGTGCTGCAGTCAATGGGATCTCAAAGAGTCAGACCAGACTTAGCAACTGAACAACTCTCCGAACCCATCACTGAGTTTGCTGGCTGCAATGTTCTTCTATAGCCACATGGTGGCAGTGTTGTAGAAGTAAACAAAATTCTGACTGAAACTTCAATTCTTGTCCTTTGGAAAGATTGAAAGCAGGAGAAGGGGACAACAGAGGACGAGATGGTTGGATGGCATCACCGACTTGATGGACATGAGTCTGAGCAAGCTCCAGGAGTTGGTGATGGACAGGGAGGCCTGGCGTGCTGCAGTCACTGGGGTTGCAGAGTTAGACATGACTAAACTGGGTTGAACTGTAGTTCAGAGGTTTAGTTTCAGGTTGATTGTGTCTTCCATCTTCCTTCTGTCAATCTCTGGCCTCCACCACCTTCTCTTGTGACATATCAGAAAGAATATCCCAAGGTAAAAGCCCCTACACTGGTTTGAGGCAATAATCAGGTCAGTTCAGTCGCTCAGTCGTGTCTGACTCTTTGCCACCCCATGGACTGCAGCACGCCAGGCCTCCCTGTCCATCACCAACTCCCGGAGCGTGCTGGAGTCATGGGGCAATAATATAGCATAGCAAAGTCTTATCTTTTAGGCCTCCGTCTCTTCCCCATCCCTTCAAGACCTTTTATTTCCCTGCTCTTTTCTGTCCTCCACACCTGGCACCCCATCCCCTCTCTCTGGGAACTGGGCGCTCTGTAGGCTGTCAAATGCAATAATCAGAGCCTAGTCTTCCAGTACTAGGAGAAGGTCACTTATTGGGAAATTCAAAAGAGAAAGCCATGTTAACCCATTTAATATATGGAAATGGAATAAATGCTCATCAATTGGGGAATAAAATGTGCTTTATCCTGTTAAAATAAGACAACAGGCCCCAAATGAAGTCACTTATGCTAAGGTCCACCAACGTGAGACAACATAGATAGAGTTTCTGCTTACCCAGAAATGGAATCTCCTGATTAGCATTCGTTAGGTAAACTGCCTTAAAGTAACCTCACCATAACCAACCTGTTTTTTGGCCTAGGGTAACTTCCTTGTTCCTGCTCCCTTTTGTCTATATAAGTCTTTTGTCCTGTAGAGCTCCCCGGAACTCCTTCTTATCTGCCAGCTTCACTAATGCCAGGTTCAAATCGCTTTTTGCTTAAGCAAACTCTTAAAAATTTTAAATATATTTCAGTTATCTTTTAACAGTCCTGTTTTTGTAAGTCATTAACAAAAATACATTAGATCTGTATTGGAAGAGTAGGAGGGTTTTCAAGATCTCTTGTTAAGTAAGAAAAGCAAAATGCAGGGAAGTGTGCATAATTCAACAATGACCAAGTTCCTCCATATGCATGTGTATTTGTACAGAACTATATGAGCATAATGTAAAGTGTGGAAAGGTACATACAGGACTGTAACACTGTTTACATATGATGGTATGGGAGTACAGGGAGAAACAATTTTAAAAGACCTTCAGTAGAAAAGATTCAGGTTAACAATAGCATGTATAACATCTTAATGACATTTAAGTTACATTTTCCCTGTGGATATATATATATATGTGTGTGTATGTATATATTAACAAATATATGTATATACATATTTTTGAGCTTCCCTGGTGGCTCAGATGGTAAAGAGTCTGCCTGCAATGCAGGAGACCCTGGTTCGATTCCTAGGTCAGGAAGATGCCCTGGAGAAGGGAATAGCAACCCACTCCAGTATTCTTGCAGGGAGAATTCCATGGACAGAGTTCTGGAGGGCTACAGTCAATGGAGTCAGACACAACTTAGTGACTAACACTTTCAGTTTTCATAAATATATTCATGAGTGCATGTGTGTGTGGCTTAGTCAGTTGTGTCCAATTCTGGAAACCCACGGACTGTAGCCCACCAGACTCCTCTGTCCATGGGATTATCCTTGAAAGAATACTGGAGTGGGTTGCCACTTCCTTCCCCAGGGGATCTTCCCAACAAGGGATGGAACCCACGTCTCCTGTGTTGGCAGATGGATTCTTTACCACTGACCTCCTGGGAAGTACACATATACTCAAACATACACACCTATATCTAGGTATACACACATCTAGCTTTTCCTATATGTTTTCTACCTTTTATATTGTGTCTAGCTCTCACACTGAAATTATAAAAGTATTTTATCTTGAAACAGCTGTTTCCTTTTACACTCATGTCCTTCATCCATCTGAAGTTTATTTCCACATAAGTTGTAAGGCAGGGCTTGTAAAATTTTATTTTCACACAGTTATCCAGTTGGCTGAGAAAACATTCTCTCACGTTTTAAAAGAAGCTGTAGTTTATTAGCCAGTTCAGTCTCAGTGGCAAATTACCAGGAGCATGAATTCAGACAGTGATTGAGAGGGAGGGTGTAGCTAAGATCTGAGGGGAGCAAAGTATAGCAGGGCCAGTGACACGTGGCTGCAGCTGCCCGCATCTCTAGCAAGTCCTCTTCTTCACAGTGGCTCTGCCATCTTTGATCTTTCCAGGATGGGAAGAGGTTTACAGATTTACTAGATTTTCCAAGGGTAGCCTGCTCTCTAGGCTTTCCTAGCCCCCTCTCTCAGAGTTGAGAGAGAGAGAGACAGAGAGGAAGAGGGGAGGGGGAGGGAGAGAGAGGGAGGGACTGAAGAGGGGAGGGAAACAGACACTGTTTCCTAGGCTTCAGGCAGAATGGCAGCACCCAGGACCCCCCTCAGGGACTATTCTCTGTCAACAAGCAATTGTTTCTAAGGGTCTTATATCCTCCAACCCTTTCTAGCTCACTGTCTCCTCAGGGCTGACTCCTGTGAGGTTTACAGCGTCTCCCTTCATCTCCTCCTCTTGTGTGATTCTTTATCTCAGTGCTCAGGATTCTCACACCACTTTTTTTTTTTCAGGATCCCTCAGGGCTAAAGGACCCCATAACCAATCCTGTAATCCCTGGTTTTCTATGGAGAGATTCTCCCAGATATCATCTCTCTTCTGGGTGCTATGTGCAGGAAATAATAATGACTGTGAAATGGAAAGACATCATTTCTAGTTAAGTAATGATAACTGAAAGAAATCCTCAAAGCTGGACACTGTCTTTGTCAAACTGAATATGATTCGAACAGGGAGAAGTAAAAGAAGGAACATCAAGTAGCAGTAAAAGTTTGCTCCCATTCCAAACCAGAGTTAAGGGATAGAACAAATTAAAACAGGATGAAAACTCTCAAAGGATGGTTGAAAATCAAGAGTATTATAGAACAAAAAAGACGCTTCTTCAGAAACTTTAAAACCATTAACATGGCCTATTCAGAGATCATTTATTCATCAAGAATAGATAGGAACAAGATAATATGGGCTAAGAATGCGTGCATGCTAAATTGCTTCAGTTGTGTCCTACTCTTTGTGATGCTAGGGACTGTAGCCTGCCAGGCTCCTCTGTCCATGGGATTCTCCAGGCAAGAATACTGGAGTGGGTTGCCATGTCCTCCTCCAAGGGATCTTCCCCACCCAAGGATTGAACCCATTGTAAGATGTCTCTTACATCTCCTGCATTGGCAGGTGGGTTTTTTACCACTAGCACCACCTGGGAAGTTCCATGGACTAAGAATGCCCCTGCCTTTAAGAGCAAAAAGGATAATGTGGCCATCAAGCCATCAGCCAGTACAGCCCTTTATGGTAAACACTGAGGGAACTCAGGATGGGAAAAAAACGAGTTACTGGCCTTAGATAAGGTGCATACCAAAGGAAGGATTTCAATGAGTGCCAACTCGCATCTTCCCACACATAGAAACGTGCTAAAGTCATTAATTTGAGATATCTGGTTTTCTTTAATGGTAATTTTTTGATGTTCTGACAGCCTAGTTTTTGTTGTAAAACACCTATGTATTCTGGCTCCTCCTTTGCCTCTTCAGAGCAGTCCCACAGAGCTTTTTGAGCGGTTGCCTCTCAGGTGTATCCTCAAAGTTTGCCAGATAAAACAGGATTATCAGCTTTTAGGTTGTGCATTTTTGTTGTTGTTGTTCAGTCACTAAGTCATGTCTAACTCTTTGTGACCCTATGGACTGCAGCATGTGAGGCTTCCCTGTCCTTCACAATCTCCTGGAATTTGCTCAAATTCATGTCCATTGAGTCAGTGATGTTATCTAACCATCTCATTCTCTGTCACCCCCTGCTCCTTTTGCCTTCAATCTTTCCCAGCATCAGGGTCTTTTCCAGTGAGAAGGCCCTCTCATCAGGTGGTGAAAGTATTGGAGTTTCAGCTTCAGCATCAGTCCTTCCAATGTATACTCAGGACTGATTTCCTTTAGGATTGCTGATTTGATCCCCTTGCTATCCAAAGGACTCTCAAGAGTCTTCTCCATCACCACAGTTCAAAAGCATCAGTTCTTTGGCACCTAGTTTTCTTTATGGTCTAACTCTCACATCCATACATGACTACTAGAAAAACCTAGCTTTGACTATAGGGACCTTTGTTAGCAAAATGATGCCTCTTCTTTTTAATGTGCTGCCTAGGTTTGTCTATGGCTTTCCCTCCAAGGAGCAAGTGTCTTTTAACTTCATGGCTGCAGTCACTGTCCATAGTTATTTTGGAGCCCAAGAAAATAAAATCTGTCACTGCTTCCACTTTTTCTCTTTCTATTTGCAATGAAGTGATGGGACTAGAAGCCATGATCTCGTTTTTTGAATGTTGAGTTTTAAGGTGACTTGTTCAGTCTCCTCTTTGACCCTCATCAAGCTCTTTAGTTTCTCCTTGCTTTCTGCCATGAGAGTGGTATCATCTGCATATCTGAGGTTGTTGATATTTCTCCTGGCAATCTTGATTCTAGCTTGTGCTTCACCCAGCCTGGCATTTTGCATGATGCATTCTGCATGGAAGTTAAATAAGCAGGGTGACAAGCATTATTTTTCAGTCAACAATAACAACATAGGAGGATCCTGAACTCACCTCCTCTTATGTATGCACCAAATCTACAGCTACACATGGAACAACTTCCTCTGAAAGAAACCCCAAAGGAGCTGAGTGACTCCTGCATGTTGAGCAAACAAGAAAAAACCCACATCAACATGGACAGGAGAGGCTGAGACACAATCTTCTCATAAACTCACACCCAATGCAGTGACCCACAATCAAAGGTTGGGGGGTGTCTCACAACCTGAGCTTCCCCTTGAGGAGTGAAGGGTTTGAACCCCACATCTGGCACCCCAATTTTTAAGACCAGCATCTGAGAGATGAGCCCTCTAACATCTTGGCCTTGAAAGCCAGTGGGGTTTGTATCCACAAGCCCCACAAAATTATAGTGAACTGAGAACCAGTCATTAAAAGGCTCACATGAACTCCCCTGGCTCCCCTCCAGGACCTAATGTTAAAGCAGCTCCTGAAAACAATCAAGCAGCTCATGAAGCAGTCCTATTTGCTTATCTTAAAGCTTTGGAGTGAGGGGCAGGCATCTCATCTAATACTCATCTAGGGGGCTATGAAATACTTTCCAAGGACACTGGTCAGCAGGCACCATATTTGAGTTTTTCCTCTGCTTCACTCCAGTTGCCAGTATCTCCTGGAAAGCAGTTTGTGAACCTGTCTGATGGGTGCCCCAAATTTTGTGGTTGCACTGAGGAGAGACCTCTTGATCACCAGGCTTTGGTTGCTAGTGAGTCTTCCACTTTTGGGTCCCACAGAACTGTGTCAAATAGACAGCAAGTTCATAATCAGTTATGGCCTTCCCCTATGAGGGCACAGTGAGGTGACAGCAGACTGGAATGCATCTCCAGTCTTTCTAGGAGTTTACCTTGATAGCTATGGCTGGAGGAGTAGGTTTCTAATTAAACACGTCTAGGGACTGATTACAGAGACTAGGGAGGCCAGCAAGTGCCACCTTCACACTCACCCTCTGCTCCTCCCCAGGCTGTCTAGTCTCTAAGCAAAGAGCTGTGTATATGTCTGTCTCACTGACTTTCTGTGGTTGTTAACCAGAAAACACATCCCTTGATAGCCAGCCCGAGGGGAAAGTGGGGCTTGTATTCTTGGATTCAATGAAATGGTACCAAACAAAGAAACAGTTCTTAACTGGTGATTCCCCAAGGATCAGTGTACAGAGAGCAGACAGAAATGCCCATCTCCGGTCTTTCTGTGAAATTTGCATACTTTACAAGTGCTGCCTGAGAGTCTGACTTCCAATCAGCCTGCATCTAGGTGCTGACGGAGATCCTTCCCTTTGATATTGACAGGGCTTGGCACAGCTTCAACCACTGTGAACTACTAAGAATAAAGTATGCTGCTTAGACAATCATAATGGTTTGAGAGACATCCAAGAGTTAAGGCAGAGTTGGATAATAACCTTCCTACAGGAGGCCACTCCTTCAAGACTGGGAGAGATGGCTGCTCTAGCAAATGTATAGAAACTCGTACAGACTCACACAAAGAAAAAAGAGTATGCTCCAAACACAAGAATAAGATAAGACCTTAATGAAACAAAGATAAGTGACTTGTCTGATAGAGTTCAAAATAATGGTCATTAAGCATCTCACTGAGCTTAAGAGAAGAATGGATAAACTAGAGTAAGAATTTCAACAAAAATAAAATATAAGAAAGCACCATATTGAAATCACAGAACTAAGAATACCTGAACTGAAAAGATACAATAAAGGGCTTCAACGGCAGACTAGATCAAGTGGAAGAAAGGATCACTGAACTCAAGACAGGTCAATGGAACTCATCCAATCAGAGCAGCAAAAAGGAAAGAAAAAAAAAAAAAAAAGAGTGAAGACAGTCTAAGGAACTTATGGAACAACAGCAAGTGGACCAACATTTGCATTATGGGGACCCAGAAGGAAAAGAGAGAGAGAGAAAGGGGCAGAAGCACATGTGAAGAAATAATTGCTGAAAAATTCCCTAACCTGGAAAAGTAATAAGACGTCCAGATCCAGAAGCCCAGAAAGTTCCAAATAATATGAACGCCAAGAGACCCACATGAAGAAACATTAAAATCAAAGTGTCAAAATTTAAAGACAAGGAAAGAATCTTAAAAGTAGCCAAGAGAAAATCAATTTGTTATATACAAGGTAACCCCCATAAAAGTTTTAGTAGATTTTTCAATAGAAACTTTGCAGGCCAGAAGGAAGTGGCACAATATTCAAAATGTTGAAAGAAAAAACTTCCAATCAAGAATACTCTTCCTGGAACAACTGTCCTTCAGAACTGAAGGAGAGATAAAGAGATTTTCAAGAAGCAAAAGCAAAAGGGGTTCATTGACACTAGACTGGCCTAACAAGAATTATGAAAGAAATTTCTCTAAGCTAAAACAAAAGGGTACTAACAGGAAAACAGAAGACAGTAAAAGCACACCGGTTAATCACTTAAAAAGCTAGTATAAAGGTTAAAAGACAAAAACAGTAAATAATTGCAACTACAATAATTTTTAATGGACACATAAGATTAAAAGATGTAAACTGTGACCAAAAACAAAATGGGGGGGGGTGGTAAATGTAGAGATTTAGAAAGAATTCAAACTTACATTGTTATCTACTTAGCATTGCTTTCTGTAAGCCTGATGGCAATCACACAGCAAAAACACAAAAGATAAAGGAATCTAAGCATTGCTGTTGTTTAATCTCTAAGTCATGTCCAAATCTTTTTTGATTCCATGGAGTGCAGCCCACCAGGCTCCTCTGTCTATGGGATTTCCCAGGCAAGAATGCTGGAGTGGGTTGCCATTTCCTTCTCCAGGAGATCTTCCCAAACCAGCGGCTGAACCTCTTTCTCCTACATTGTAGGTGGATTCTTTACCACTGAGCCACCAGGGAAGCCCCATCTAAGCATGCCATTATAGAAAACCAAATAAAGACAGACAAATACTGTATGACCTTACTTATGTAGAATCTAAAGAAACAAGCAAATTCATGGAGACAGAGAATAGGCAGGGCTTTTGAGTGGAGGTCGGTAGTGAAATGGGTGAAAGGGGCAAAAGGCACAAAGTTCAAGTTATAAAATAAGTAAGTCCTGGGGATATAATATACAGCGTGGTGACTGTAATTAAACATTGCGGTGATCCTTTCACAATAGATACAAATATTGAATCATTATGTTGTGCTCCTGAATTTGATACAGTGTGATATGTCAATATTAATTCAAAAAAACAAAAACCAATAACAAAACCCAACAACAACAGACAGGGGAGCAAGGGCTGCTACTTTTTAAGGGATGCCAGAGAAGCTGAAAAAGAGTCAGCTAAATTTTTTAAGTCCTAAGAATGAGAGGGAAAGGGACAAACTCTAGACTCAAGATGTAGAAG
Source organism: Cervus canadensis (assembly GCF_019320065.1). Taxonomy (NCBI): domain Eukaryota; kingdom Metazoa; phylum Chordata; class Mammalia; order Artiodactyla; family Cervidae; genus Cervus; species Cervus canadensis. The sequence continues at coordinate 96,344,864 of NC_057388.1, read as the reverse complement.
AAAAAATGTGCCAGTAAGAAGTCTTCTATACAGTGAACAGAAGGGTACATGAAATAAAGGAGGCTGAAAAATCTCACCACTGGGGACTGTGCTACTACTGTGGCAATAGAGTTAAATTTAATCAAGCATTTAGGACACCAACTATTATACTACTGATTTTATGAAGGAAAAACTCCGTGGCTTAAAACAATATAAACTTACTGCCTTTAGTTGGTGTGGGTCAGAAATCTGGGCATGGCATAGCTGAGTCCTCTAGATCTGGGTCTCTCACAAGGCTGTAGTCATCTGATGGCTCAACTTGGGGAGGATTTGCTTCCATATTTACTCAAGTGGTTATATTAGCAGGATCCAGTTACTTGTGGTTATTGGATTGAGGGACTCAGTTCCTTGCTGGCTATTAGATGGACATCTTCCTCAGTCCCTTGCTATGTAGGCTTCTCCATAGGGCAGCTCAGAGCAAGCAAACAAAAGAGGACGAGAGAATGAGGAAGCCAGGAGCCAGAATGTTTTTTGACATCTCATCACTTTTGCCATATTCTCTTTGTTGGAAGGAAGTCCCCAGGTCTGACCCACACTCAAGGGGAGGCAGTTATAAGAGGGTGTGAACACAGACAGGCTGGATCATTGGAGCCATCCTAGATTCTGCCAACCACATGGGCAAAACCAGGGTCTGACTCTGCCTAGAATAGAAATGTTTGACAGATAAGTGTTTGTATTCCAGCATTAAGGAGGGTGTACATGTTTCTTACCTTGCTTGCTTATGTTGAGTGTTATGCTAAGAAAAATTGAAGAAGTCCTTAAAAATTGAATAGGTGATCTAATGAAAATGACGTGGTGAAGGAGTTAGCAGATTGTAAAATAAAAACCAAGAACTAAGAGAAAGAAAAAGAAAACTATTATACAAAGGAAATGTGGGCCAACAAAGTAGAATTCTACTTAAGCACTGTTATATTAATTAATTTATATTTTAAGCATTAAAATATTCTCAAGCGACCCAAGAGATAGGTCCAGACAAATGGAATAGTTCCCATGATAAACTGCCTTATAAGGACACCCTAGAGTCCTAAGACAAAATTAGAATGATCCTATCCACCAAAAAATATTTGTGAAGGTGACAAACCTCCACACTGGAATGTGTCATTGTAAGAAACTTTTAGGGACAATTTGCAAAGACTCCCTTATATTTAAAATGAGCAAACTATGTACGCAAGCACTTTGTTTCTTTAAAAGGAGGAGTCTGAGAGGAGGAAGAAAAATCACAATGTTGGGGGGGGGAATATTTTAGAAGAGGCTTTTTCTTTCCCAATCTAGGCCTGTTGGCCTGGGCCCTGCCCATCTCTGAGGCCCCCTCTCCCCGCACTCAGGGTTTAGCACCTCAAACTGCAGCCACATGTGTTTCCTTGCCTGTCAATTAAAACAGCAGCTTCTCCCCTAACCTCACTTCATTCAGGTCTGTGCTCAAACCTCACCTACATACAAAGAACTTCCCCGACTACTATCTAAAATATCATTCGCTTCTGTGCTTTTGTTTTTCTTTATAGGAGTTACCACTTTCTGACATGGGTTTCTTTACTTGTTTACTGCCCGTCACTTCCACTGAGTTAAGACTTATATCACCTGGAAAAGAAAGCCGTTGGCTCTCCTCAATAATGTATGTAGGGTAAATAAAAGAATAAAATAAAATAAGAGCCCATAAAAAACACGACAGGAGAAGAGCCTAACAGAAAGTGGGAGGAAAATGTGAGGAAGGACGAGCAATTACAGTTTGCCAGATATATGCTAATCTAAATTCATGCACGAGAGAATATTTGTATTTGTGTGCAACGTGTGACTTATTTTTTAAATGTTCTGAAAGAGTCAAATAAGCTAATCTACTTGAAAATACTTAAGACAGAATTTAAATCTGCGCTCACAGCACCACGGTCTTCCAGACGCGCGCTCATTTCTCTGATTTTCTCAGGAGACTGAGCGCACCCTCCCTCTTATAAAATGTATTCTTGTCGCTATCTGATTGGCTGTCCCTCCCAGGCTCTCCTTTCTCGTTGGTTGTTCCCCCTGTCCTTCACTTCCGGATCCAAGCTCTTCATTTGTCTGCTGCCGCAGACCGTGGCTGCAGGCGGCACTTCAGCCGGAGTAGTTCCCCGGTGACGTCAAAGGCGCTGTCTGCCCACATTCCAGGGCATGGGCGGGGACTTCCCGCAGTCCCTGCCTTTGGGCGGAGAGCAAGACTTTTGATTGGATAGGGCAGCGAGGTGATCATCCGATTGGTCCCCGCTCTGGAGGGAGGTGGAATCTTAGCTGCGTCCTGGAGCAGAGCTGAGGAGCCCTGGGGAGTCTCAAAGTTTTGAGTCTGGAGCAGTAGCGGAGAGTGGGCTTATTGAGAGGGGCTTTTCTTGGGATGAAAACTGATCTCCTGCCTTTATTTTGGATAAACACCCTGGTTTATTCTCCTCAGCCTACGATCTGATCTCTGGACAATCTGTCTCCTCAGGAGATTCTCAGATCTTCGAGGACACTGGACCCGGAGCCCTTGGCAATTCTCTCTGAGGCAGAGGAGCGAACGTTTTGCTTCCTAAGTGATAAGCTACACGCATACGCACGCACACACGGGCACACACACAGGCACACACCCTCACTCGGAGGCGGATCTCGCCCTCCGAGGCCGCGCAGTCCGCTCCCCTCCTGCGCTCAGCATCCTCGGCCCAGCGCGCCTCGGACCACCATGGAGGTGCTGGAGAGCGGGGAGCAGAGCGTCCTGCAGTGGGACCGCAAGCTGAGTGAGCTGTCAGAGCCCGGGGAGACCGAGGCTCTCATGTACCACACGGTGAGGACTCGGCGGGCCGGGGAAGGGGCGGCTGGAGCGGGGGAATTGTCATCAACGGAACAGCTCGGGACCAGGAACTGGGAAGGGAGTGTTTGGGAAGAGCCTTCCCAGAATGGAGCAGTCTGGGAGAGGTGTGGTTTTTCTAGCTGAAAGGTGAAGGTGGGCCGCTGGCCCTTTAAAATTTTTGATAACAGTAACGACCCTTTGTGTTCCTTTAGCAACTTATACTCTTCCCCGAGGGCTTTTCACGTCTGCTATTTCATTTCCTATTGCTCCATAAAGCTGGGGTAGATGGTTTGATCATCTGTTTCGTTTGCTACTGATTTTTGTGGGAAGCTTTAAAAAAACTGGACAAAACAAAGTAGCAGTTTCTTTCCTTCGCGGTCATATTCTCTCCCTCTCCTTTACTTTTTGGTTTGTATTTTAAGAAATATACCTCTGTGTATGTGTGTGTGTCTTGAAAAAAGGCCCCTTCCTTTTAGAAGAAAGACTGCTTTATTTGACTCCTTGAACCATGCAGCCAAGAAGTCTGCTTCCTCCTCCTTCAGAGGAAAGATCAGCAAAGGGGTATGGAAAATCTGAGACAGTGCACATTTCGGAAAGGATTTGGGGAAGGTGGGACAGCTCATCAGTTCCTTGCTCAGCCTTATGCCCCAGTCGACCCCTTTGGGCATTAAACTCTCATAGAACACACACATTTCTTTAAAAGTTTTCAATTTTGAGTGTTCAGTATTAAATTTGCAACATGAAATTTTGTTTACAACAGCCAGCACTGAGACTATGACTTTATTGTGAGATCTCTTTGTTTCTATTTTCTTTTTACAAATGCAGATTTTGTATTGAGAGAGGGAGGGAGAAATACTAATAAAAGGAGAAGCTTGGCTGTTGCCTCTTTATGATTCTTTTAGTGGGGTCAGTGCCAGGATATTTGAAACTTTTGCAAAATGGCCTGCAGGCTCCACCTCTCTGGCCTTGGCCTCTGGCTGACGTTATTTTGGGAAAAGGGAGGAGGGCCTCCCTGTGATTCCCACCAAGGCATTTGTGGTGGCTGAGAATGGCTTGTTGAAAACAGGCCAAGGGCAGGCTGAGAGGGAGTGGAAGCCCATGCTGGCTCAAAAGCCAGATGTGTGGTGTGATCTTCTGGGCTGGGCTGACCAGCCTGTCCCGAGCAGACCACGTGGGCTGCGTTTGGACTAGGGGGCCCAGATGTGCTTCCTGTTGCCAAGATAGAACTGAGAGTGGGTTGGCCCTCAAATATCTCCTGATAGTATCTCCAGATGTTTCTCCTGAGGAGGGCCACACTTTAACCATGTGCGAGGGGCAGCTCTTCTCTTTTGTCCTCATGAATGCTGTGAAAATGTCTCATCCAGCAGCTGTAATGCTTTGGGTTGTCTTTCTGCTGGTGGGATAAATTATGTGCAGCGTCCACATTCCCTTCCTTGCGCCTCAGGACTTATTTGTGAGATCTCAGGGTTTGAGATGCTACGTGTGACCATGGCATTAACTCCAGGCAGAACTGCTCGGACTGGCTCACATCTTTATGCACAGTTTCAGGAGTAAAGACCTTACCTTTTTCTTTGTAGTAAGAGCTTCGTTTTTGTCTGTCATTGTGATGAAGCAGTGACGGGTGATTATTTTTCTTCTAATTTGATTTTTTTTTTCAATTATTTTTTATGTCTGCCACTTAGGGACTTGTCTCTCTTCTGGGCAGCTCTCATATAAAATACCACTTGTCATTGTTGCAAGTCATGGCCCACAAACTGAGTATATGAATTAGTGTTGAAAGATGAGATTTAGTAGCACAGAAGACTGGATTATATTCCTTCTAAACTAAGGGGAGTTTGGCAGAGATTTCAAAATAGATAACTTTCCCATCTGTTTCTTGAACTCTGTTGAGTATCCAGTTGCAGAGCTGGTTATTATTGCCATTAGTGAAATGGCCTGACCTCCAATTGGAAAAAGGGTGGCCTGATTATGCATTCATTCAAAGATTTATTTGTTCTTTCAGTGAATGGTTGTTGAGTCTCTTCTATGTGCAAAACACTGCTCTAAGCAGTTGTTGTTCAGTTGATAGTCATCTCGGAGTCTTTGCAACCCCATGGAACTGCAGCACACCTGGCTTCCCTATCCTTCACTATCTCCCAGAGTTTGCTCAAACTCATGTCCATTGAATCGGTAATGCCATCCGACCATCTCATCCTCTCTCACCCCCTTCTCCTCTTGCCCTCAAGCAGCTGGGGATTATCAGTGAACAAAAAAAAAATCTCACAGTGCTTGACCTTGAGAAGCTTACACTCTATGCGCGTGTGTGTGTTCAAGGAAAGATAAACAATGAACAATAAGCGTAAGAAGTAAGAGATATAGTATGCCGGACAATAAAATACTATGGAAAAATGAGAGTGAGGTAAGGGGGACAGAGTGAATTGAGTGATGACAATAAGCCTCCCATGCAAAGTGGATCTGAACAGAGGCTTGAAAGAGGGGAGAAGGATCTCAGCAGGTTGAAAAACCAGAGCAAAGGCCCTCAGGTGGGAGTGCATCTGGCATGAGCTTATGGTATCATCACCTTCTGTTTTAGATCCCCCCATTTGGGTCAGTTTTTTCCTTGCAAATGCAGGTTACTCCTCAGGCAAAGTGCCTGTTTTTGGAAAGGCCCACTGAAACTTTGCAAGTTGAGTAGCTTAGGCATCACATAGGGGGTAGAGAGCCTGCAGGGAGGGAAAACTGGTAAGGTAATATAGTTACCATCTATTGAACATTTATCATCTGAAAGGGAGGGCTAGCTTCATAGGCCTGCCACCCGTGCTGTCCCACAGGGCCCCGCAATCTGATGCTATGCTGTCGCCATCTTGAAATCCTTAATAATCTTTGAACAAGGGGCTCCACATTTGGATTTTGTATCAGGTTCCATAGATTATGTAGCTAGTTCTGATGAAAGGCATTGTACTTAATGCTTTACAAAAATGATATCTCAATGGAACTTCCCTGTCAGTCCAGTGGTTAAGAATTCCTGCTTCCACTGCTGGGGCATGGATTTGATCCCTGGACTGGGAACTCAGATCCTGCATGTCCTGCGTTGTAGCAAAAAAAAAAAAAAAAACCAACAAAAAAAACCCTCAATGTTCTAATGAAGGAGTTGTTTTACAGATAAAAAAGCTGCAGCTTAATGAGTTGAAGCAAATTGGTAAAGGTCATTTAAACAAACTCAAGTCTGCCTGCCTCCAGCACCCAAGTTCTTGCCCACTGTGCTATATGAATGAAGGATCTAGACTTAAAAGGAACTGAGTCAGGGGATGGGAAAGGATATTTGGGGAGTCAGAAATTGCTGAGTCTGAAGGCAGCTAATATTTAACCAAGGTGGCAGTGCAGCCACCAGCCCTTCCTAGTGTGATCACTCTTTTGCTCTAAATAGGAATTTAGCTACTACATGCATGATTGCTAATGTCTGTTTGGCAAAACTGTCACCTACCTGATTTTAAAAACAGAAGTTGCCAGAGGCTGGGATTGTCACATCTCCCAGGCACCTTCTGTGAGCCATCAGGTGCAATGAAAGGAGTACATAGATTGAATTTGGACTTGCTCATTAGATCCTGAATTATTAGAGCCTTGCAGTTCCTCTTGAAGCTTAAAAATTAGTTCCCATACAGATGATGAGATATAATTTTAAATCAGTGAGTACTTCTTTTGCTGCTGCTGCTACTGCTAAGTCGCTTCCGTCGTGTACTTCTTTTGGATACAGGCTAAAAGTGATTTCATAAAAGATGGCAGATATGAAAATGAGGAGTGTGTATTTTATGGTTTCAAATCACTGTAAGACACCTTGTCAAATTCCCCTTAACCTGCTGGAGTATTGGACATTTTTAACGTTGATGTTGTGTTTCCTCTAAGATTCTGTGCAGATTACACTTCTGGAAATTTACTGTGGGATTTTGCAATTTAAAAAGCAAAACAGTCTATAAATCATATCTATACATATTATTATATATACCAACTATATCTGGGATATAGTCCCTTGGACTGCATGGAGATCAAACCAGTCAATCCTAAAGGAGATCAGCCCTGACTATTCATTGGAAGGACTGATGCTGAAGCTCCTATATTTTGGCCACCTGATGCAGAGCTGACTCATTGGAAAAGATGCTGATGTTGGGAAAGATTGAGGGCAAGAGGAGAAGCGGGTAACAGAGGATGAGATGGTTGGATGGCATCACCGATCCAATGGACATGAGTTTGAGCAAACTCCAGGAGATAGTGAAGGACCGGGAAGCCTGGCGTGCTGCAGTGCATGGGGTCGCAGAGAGTCGGACATGACTTAGCAACTGAACAGCAACAACAATATCTGGGAGGATGCTCAAGAAACATAATTAATGATTTTCTAGTAAGGCGACTTGAGGGACTAGAGGTCAAGAGAGGGAGGGAGAGAGAGGGAGTTGTTTTCACACTATTCCTTTTTTTTTTTTTTAAAGGAAAGTTATAGTAACCATAAAGTATCATTTATTAAATGGCTATTTGTATTTGATATCTAGCCAAGATCTGGAATATTCTTTGGGGATAGAGTGGATTTTGTGGGTCTGCTAGGTCATGTTGTCTTTTTTTTTTTTTTTTTTTAGTTGGAGGCTAATTACTTCACAACATTTCAGTGGGTTTTGTCATACATTGATATGAATCAGCCATAGATTTACACGTATTCCCCATCCCGATCCCCCGTCCCACCTCCCTCTCCACCCGATTCCTCTGGGTCTTCCCAGTGCACCAGGCCCGAGCACTTGTCTCATGCATCCCACCTGGGCTGGTGATCTGTTTCACCACAGATAGTATACATGCTGTTCTTTTGAAACATCCCACCCTCACATTCTTCCACAGAGTTCAAAAGTCTGTTTTGTATTTCTGTGTCTCTCTTTCTGTTTTGCATATAGGGTTATCGTTACCATCTTTCTAAATTCCATATATATGTGTTAGTATGCTGTAATGTTCTTTATCTTTCTGGCTTACTTCACTCTGTATAATGGGCTCCAGTTTCATCCATCTCATTAGGACTGATTCACATGAATTCTTTTTAACGGCTGAGTAATATTCCATGGTGTATATGTACCACAGCTTCCTTATCCATTCATCTGCTGATGGGCATCTAGGTTGCTTCCATGTCCTGGCTATTATAAACAGTGCTGCGATGAACATTGGGGTGCATGTGTCTCTTTCATATCTGGTTTCCTCAGTGTGTATGCCCAGAAGTGGGATTGCTGGGTCATATGGCAGTTCTATTCCCAGTTTTTTTAAGAAATCTCCACACTGTTCTCCATAGTGGCTGTACTAGTTTCCATTCCCACCAACAGTGTAAGAGGGTTCCCTTTTCTCCACACCCTCTCCAGCATTTATTGCTTGTAGACTTTTGGATAGCAGCCATCCTGACTGGCGTGTAATGGTACCTCATTGTGGTTTTGATTTGCATTTCTCTGATAATGAGTGATGTTGAGCATCTTTCATGTGTTTGTTAGCCATCTGTATGTCTTCTTTGGAGAAATGTCTGTTTAGTTCTTTGGCCCATTTTTTGATTGGGTCATTTATTTTTCTGGAATTGAGCTTCAGGAGTTGCTTGTATACTATTCCTTTTGTACTGTTCAAAGTTTTACCTCCTGAAAGTATTTAGGGATTGAATAATGACAACTTAAAGGCACCACATAAAACTGGACTAGAGGTGATTTTAGCTTCCATTTCCTTGTAGGGATGGGGATCTGATGCTCGCTTAACACTCCCAGAATTGGGGAAGGCCTTGGGTAATGAATAGAGGAAGCAGGTGTGCTTGGGGGAAGAAGGGCTTTGAGGCTGGAAGATTAGCAGTGGATTTGTGTATGATACTCCATGCTCCTGGTAACTTTCTTATGGCTCAGTTTAGCAATCTGAAAAACAGGGATTTTATCAATGTTTACAATGATTTTTTTTTTTTTAAAGGTATATAGTTGGAAATACCAAGTGTTTGCAAAGATAATGACAGAGGTTCTGCTTGGTATTTTATTATCTTACTGAGATATTTCTGAGCTTCCCTGGTGGCTCAGTAGTAAAGAATCTGCTTGCCAATGCAAGATTGGTGAGTTCGATCCCTGGATTGGGCTGATCCCCTGGAGAAGGGCATGGCGACCCACTCCAGTATTCTTGCCTGGAGAATTCCATGGACAGAGCAGCCTGAAAGGCTAGGGTCCATTGGGTCGCAGAGTCAAGACACAGCTTAGGGCCTAAACAACTACAACAAAATAGTCGATTTACAATGTCGTGTTAGTTTCAGGTAGACAGCACAGAGATTTATTTATATATATAATTTTTTTTCTTTCTTCAGATTCTTTTTTCTTATAGGTTATTACAAAATACTGAGTATAGTTTCCCATGCTATAAGTAGATACACACTACTGTTTTATTTATAGCAGTGTCTGTTAATTCCAACCTCCTACTTTAGTTCTGCTCATTTTAAATGCTAAATTTGTGTAAATCGAGTTCTTTGTAGAATTATTTAGTGGTTATAGTGCTTAAATTTTATATCCAGTTGGTTCTTAAAGTTAAATGACTGAGCCCATCAGATATCTGTACCACATCTTCTTCATTCATTCATCTGTCAGATGGCCATCTACCTTGCTTCTATGACCTGGCTATTGTGATACAGCCAATTCACTTTGTTGTACAACAGAAACTAATTCAACACTGTAAACAGTTATAATCCAATAAAAGAAAGACTGAGCCCAGAGGGTTGTAGGTGGGGAGTGAGTTAAGAGGAGGATCCTCCTGCCTGGGGTGAGAGTGTGAGGCCATCTGGCTTCCACAGCCACAGTGACTGCTGGAAGGCAGGTGCTGACCTCAGAGGCTGGTGCTTTCCCCTCCCTTCTGGTGGCCCAGAGACTTGATAGGGCTCCAGTGGGATATGGGAGTTTTTACTGTGATGTCCATCTCTAACTGTTGGTCCCTGGTCAGATTCTGTGCGAGACTCTGGGTCCTCATGAGTGAGAAGTCATTACTTCTGGTCATCTGACCTCCACCAGCTGAATAAAGGTAATGAATTCCAGTAGGAGACAGAATTGTGAAGTTAATAGATTATGTCTTGGAGGCCGTATGTCACCTTTCTTCACCTTCACTCCTTTTGTGTTTCCCTCACTTCTTGGACCCCAAGTGCTTGCAGTAATGGTGTTCCCTTTCCAGCTCCTTCTCTTTAATTTTGCTCTCAGGAAAGATTTGATAAGCTTAACACTAAAAATATTAATATTCATAACACTTAACATGTGACCCTCTAAGTGGGCATTTATATTTAACAATAATTACTTCAGATTAAAAGGGTGAATCTCTAAATGCAGAACCCAAGGCAATAGCCAGGTAGAGGAGGGGAGAAGTATTTGGGGAACTCCCTCCACAAGGCAGCCTTGCATTGTGTTACTGATTTAGTGATGATTTAAAGAATTTTCTTTGACGTGGTGAAAAGTTTTTGACTCAATTATATTATTTCCTACAACGTTGTTGTCATGGGGTTGACATGGGTTGGGGGAAGATGGGTTTGGACACGGTTCTAGAAGATGAGAGGGCAATGCTGAGTTTTGTACTTGTTCACTTTCTTGAGAGATTCCTGAGTGATAATCTTCTCTTGAACTGTGATGTGAAGTTGCTCTGGCAGGAGAAATCAGGCCTTGCATCTAGATTAATAATCAAATTAAAGGACAATGCTTGTAGCTGTGAGCAACTGAAAATTGATTCAGATTGCTTACATAATGAAAGTGAAAGTAAAAGTTGCTCGGTCGAATCCAACTTTTTGCAACTCCATGGACTGTATAGTCCATGGAATTTTCCAGGCCAGAATACTGGAGTGGGTAGGCTTTCCCTTCTCCAGGGGATCTTCCTAACCCAGGGGTCAAACCCAGGTCTCCTGTATCGCAGGAGGATTCTTTACCAGCTGAGCTACCATTTCCTACATTATAAGTGATTAATTATGTTCTGTTGCAAGATGCCTAACAGTATAGCTACATGTTTGGCTGATTTGTGAGCTCCTCAGTGTCATTGTGGACCTAGATTCCATCTCCAGGTTTCATTTTCAAGTTGTTGGTGACTAGAAAGCAACTCATACCCATATGAGTCTCAAGTATTCAAGATGACAATATCCAGAGGAAGAAGAGAGGTCGTGCCTTGCCTGTGTCTGTTTTTGGGATGGAAGAAACTTTTCAGAAGCCCACCAACTGATTTCTTTAAACTTTATTATCAATGGTTGGCTGACATCATCATTTCTAAATCCCAATGGCTAGAAAGGGATTTACCTGATTGGTTTAGATGCAACCAGCATGACCATTTGTAATGATCATTGCTAAAATAGTCTGAGTTGCTAGACCTTTCCTTCATGAAAAGGTGTGTTCCTTTAGCCAATGGTTGTTTTCCTCATAAAGATGGGCTAGCAAATGTAAGAAGTTTTGAGACTTTTAAATATGAAATAGCTCTGCATGCATGGGCTTTCCAGGTGGTTCAGTGGTAAAGAATGTGCCTGCTGATGCAGGAGACTCATGTTTGATCCCTGGGTCAGGAAGATCCCTTGGAGAAGAAAATGACAACCCATTCCTGTATGCTTGCCTGGGAAATCTCATGGACAGAGGAACCTGGTAGGCTATAGTCCAGTGGAGTTGCGAAACAGTTGGATACAACTTAGCAACTAAACAACTGCAAGGCATGCAAAGGCTGTCATGGAGAGGGTACTGCTGTGTTCCAACTCAGGAAGGAGGAAATGTAGAATTACCTATATTATCTGAACTCTCTGCGTCATGGTCAAATATCAGGGCTGGAGGGAACTAGCCGAGCCTTATTCATGATCACCGTGCAGGACAAGAATGACTTGCTCTGTTTGAGGTCCATGTAACCTCATCTCTGCAGGCAGGAAGCTGGATGTGTTTTCCCAAAGAAGTGTTTTTTTCCAGGTGCACATGGCTGTTCAAACAGGGATAAGGTCAGAGTGTGCTTGTTTGCAGCTTAAACTGCCTGCCTCATCCTGGCATGACTCTGAGCTCTCTGTGGACTGTCTTGGGGCAAATGGCCTAAGGCCTTGGATGGGCATTTGATAGGATTGAGGGCCTATGGCTGCAGGGTGTCTGAATTGCCCAAGTGAGTGAGTTTATGAATGAAGGAGTAGTGTTTACATCCCTACCTCAGTAGAGGCAAGACTGAAAGGAAATGGTGAAATCCATCATTGGTGGCAGCCTTGAGTGTATTCCCCCCATGTGGCTCACCACATGCCCTTCATGGCTCTTTCAAGTGAAGTACCACGTGACCTCATTTTTTCCCCAAATGGAAGTGTCTGAGTTACTCGCGAGGCACTTAGGAGGTGATGGCCCATTTATCTGGGGAGAATCTGAGGCCTTGAACCAAAATGAGAGATGCTTAGCTGTAACACAAGTTCCTTGAAGGCAGGGGACATGACTGTTTTTTCTCTGCTCCCAAACTGATGCTTAAATTGGAGCTCTAGTGCTTTGGCCACCTGATGTGAAGAGCCGGCCCGTTGGAAAAGACCCTGATGCTGGGAAAGATTGAGGGCAAGAGGAGAAGTGGGTGACAGGATGAGATGGTTGAATGGCATCATTGACACAAGGGACATGAGTTTGAGCAAACTCCTCAGTAGTGAGGAGTGAAGGACAGGGAAGCCTGGCATGCCACAGTCCATAGGCTCACAAAGATTTGGACGTGACTTAATGACTGAACAACAGCAACAACCAAGTTCACAATGCTCAGAGATTTGTGGTACTTGTTTAATGCCTGGTTACATAGAGGGAGGCAGTCTTGGAGAAGCTCGATGGCCTTGGTCTCTTCTGTTAATGTATTTTTTTTAAAACTCTGGATGCTTGTGAAAGCCTCTGCAAGTCTGAAAACTTAATATGAAAGTGAGTTGGGTAGTTTGATGTCAGTGACTTTTCTTGTTTAGTTTTGAGAACAAGATGGGAGGTGGGGGGTGATTGTGTAACAGCCCCAGTTTCCACTAGAGTTGAAGGCAGCGTTGTGAAAGGGGTGGGCCTTTGAGCCAGGCAGACTTGGAACCCGGGGCCACTGTGTCTGGTGACCTTGGGCAAGTTCCCTCTCCTCTTTGAGGCTGAGTTTCTTCCCACATATCCGCCAGGCCCATAGTGGGCACACTTTTTCACCCTCTCCCCAGAGTCAAATGTCTTCTTTCTGGGGAGGAGGTGTTCCCATCGCAGGAGTCTGACATCATTCAGGAAGCTCAGGGACCTGTAATTATTCCCTCTCACGCATTTTCATTTCCTCTCCTCCTCAGTTTCTGCCTTCTGCTGTAAACACAGGTCTCTGCCTTGAACACATGTTTGCCAGATGCTATTGGCCCCCTTCCTCTGCTCAGTTTTTCTCTGTTGTTTACTGCCAGGTTTTCTCAGACAAGGGCTGTGGCCTTCACTTCCTCACTTTTTACTTCGGCCTCCTGTATTTTCTGGTTCCTACTGCTGCCTCAGGGGTCTGCAACTTCTCTCCAACCGCTGGATCCACTAATCTCTTCATCCCTACCTGCAAGGCCTCATGGAGACATTTGGCGATATTGACTGACCACATGGTCACCTTGTAACTCCTTTTTGCTTTGGCTTTGGTGACACCTGGAACGCTTCGTGTTTCCTCCTTTGCCGGCTGCCTAACCATCTATTAAATGTGAGCGTTTGGTACTTGATCTTTTGTGCTCTCTTGGGCTCCTCTATTAGCTTCAGTACAGCTGGTTCTCAGATCTTTACATCTGTTAGTTGTCAGTGGATGGAAACTGGGAGATCTTTGGAATATGACCCAAGATTCTTCTGGGCCATCATGAGCTGTCGAGCAGCTCTGGCTGGATGACTTTTGAATCTTCCTGTTGCGGGACTTTGAGAAGAGCTGGGGACACTTTGATCCCCCTGATCATCGCACCCCTGTGATCTTAGGGGATGTTTAGTGACCCGGCTCTACTGAAGAGTAAACCCATGAGACGCTCACAAGTCACCGCTGGGACCCAGCTGTTTCTCAAGTCAGTGTCACCCATCAGATGCAGGCTGGGATGGGCTTGTGCTTATTCCTCAGCTTGGGAAGCCCTTTGTGGTGTTCCACAGTGGTATGTCTAATTTTTTTCTGGGACTAAGTGGAAGGTCCATAAGAAAGTCAGACATCACCTCTTATATCGTGTGCCATTGATCCCTTGGGTGTGTGTAAATGCTGTCAAGCCCAGTTGCAGTTGCCCCGTGTTGAATTGCCTGCCTTTGAGTTGCTCTGTTCTTGTGTATCTAAACTTTATTGACATTATTGAAGAGCTTTTAAAGAGTTGAGATGGGTTACTCTGAGCTACTCAAACGTCTATGCCTCTTTCTTCTTAGAAGTATCTTGGAAAAAAAAAAAAAGAAGTATCTTGGAAGAGAGTTTTTCTTTGGTAAACTCACTATAGTACAAGTTACTTCATATCCTCCTCCTTGGGTTATGATGCTCTAAAATGCAGCATTTGTATTACGGTCCCAGAGGTTCCTTTTAACTCCACTGTTCTGTGCTGAGTATCGTGCTCCCACTCTTGATCTTTAAAAAAGGGTGATTTAAAACAGCAACAACAAAGTTCAGTTGATTGCTTCTTTCGTTTGGGTAACTCAGTGGATATAGTTTTGCATTTCATAGCTTCTTGTCTTCTGACTTAAAAACCTTGCCTCAGTAAAATCCAGACAAAATAAAGAATGGAAAAACAGAGAGGCACAGAGGTAGGAACATTTTTTTTTTAACATCAGAAACACACACACACATAAAACCCTCTTCAGACTTCTTGGCAAGTAAGAGGAGTCTGGGGAAAAAAAACCTACAAACAGTTTTCTAGTCGTCTGAGTGGAAAATCTTGTTTTTCTTTTTTTTTTAAATAACATTTCATATCTTGGAAATGTCTGAATAGTTTTTGTTTAAAGGGAAATTCCTTTTGGCTGAGAAAGAGCCTGCAGGATTCAAACTGATAGGGCTATGTTTTTAGAAAACTTGAAGGAAACAAGGATTCGTGATGAAAATGCTTTTTCACCGGCCAATTGTGATAAACAGAAATTTAAATCCAAGGTTACCAGTCATAGCATTTGAACGGTTCAGCCATTAACTCCTTCCTTCCCCTTTCTTCCTGTCTGTACATCCTGGGGAAACATCTCCCATTGCTGGTCCTTCCTAAAGGAACTTAGTGATTAGTGAACTGCTTTTCTAAGGCTATGTGTTCTAGGCAGGAGAGTATGCATTCTTGTCCTCATGGTTCTCCCAGCCGAATGGAAAGGAAGATATGTAAATAAGTAATTAAATCACAAGTCATTAAATACCTGGTGTATGCTTTGAAGCCATATTCAAAGTCTTTCTGGAGCATATAGGGTGGAGTAATGGATCTAAAGGAGATGAAGAATTGGAGAGCCTCTCATGAAAAAGATGATGTTTGCATTGGGTCCTGAAGTATAAATAGGAGTTCTCTGGGCCATAGGAATAGTAGGTACAGAGTAGGACTGTATAAAATGTCATAGTTGATTCTGTGACTTCCAAGTCATTTTTTTATCATTTCAGGTAGGTTGTTCTGTGGGGAGTGTTGGGAGATAACGATAAGATCGTACCAAGTTTGCCTGCTTTGTTAACCCATTTGGATATTCTTTTGTGGGCTGCAGGGTGGGCAGCTGTTAAGACTTTTAACTGAAAAAGAGGGGAAGAAATGTGTTTTCGCAAGGAAACCCTAGTGGTTATAAAGGATGGGTTGGAGGGGCGAATTTGTGGCAGCAAGATGATCTGCTGGCTGGTTGTGTCCTTCACGAAAGTAGGACAGGGCACAAGAGGGCCTTGACCTTGTCCATACAGAGCAGCGTACGGATGCAAGAGACGGTTAGGAGCTGGATGCAGAGACTTGGTGGCAGTGGGCCGTGAAGGGATATGGGCGACGTCCTGTTAGCTTTTTGTTTGTTGTGCCGCACATCATTCAGGAGCTTAATTCCCCTACCACGGATTGAATTCATGTCCCCAGCAGTAGAAGCTCAGAGTCTCAACCACTGAACCGCCAGGGAAGTCCCAGCATCCTGTTTTCTGATGTAGCAGACAGAGTTGATGGTGCTGCTCTTGGTCGAGAAAGGAGGAGTTTGGTGGGGAAGAAAAGGAGTTGAGTTGTGGACATGGCGATATGGTGTGTTCATGGAACATTCGGGAGAGATATCTAAACGGCGTTTGGAAACATGGGTCTGGAGTTCTGGAGAAGGGTCTGGTGATGCCGATTTGAGTGTTATGAGTCTCACGGGGGAGAAGTGAAGCCAGTAGTCCAGGGAGATCAGGGAGAGAGTGAGGAGTAGGAGAGCAGGGCTGAGAATGCAGCCCTGGGGACCTGGGGAGGGTTAGCAGAAGAGAAATCTGCAGATGGCACGCAGAAGGAATCAGCAGAAAAAGTGGAGAAAATCCAGGAAAATCCCATCACAGGGTCCAAAAGAGGGGAGGGTGGCTACAGAGTGGTCAAGATAAAGAAGGACTGTGTGTTCTTCAGTGGCCCGCCGAGCCCTGGACCACTGTGTGGTGTCAGCTCAGGGCGGGACCGTGTCCGGAGTCGCCAAGACCCCGGGGGTCTACACCTGTGGGCGGCTCTGTGGCTTTGTGCCGATGGAGTGGAGGCCTTGCTGCCAGCCGAGAGCAGAAACTGCAGAAGGGCGGGCTCTGGGAGTAAATATGCGTGGTGGATAATCTATACAACAGTGCCTCTTTC
Organism: Cervus canadensis; assembly: GCF_019320065.1. Lineage (NCBI taxonomy): Eukaryota > Metazoa > Chordata > Mammalia > Artiodactyla > Cervidae > Cervus > Cervus canadensis. The sequence continues at coordinate 96,328,332 of NC_057388.1, read as the reverse complement.
TTTCCTTTTGTTTTTGTAAATTTCATCCTCAAAATTAGCCCTGGAGACTGTCCTGGTGCCTGCGCAGTATTACAGAAGTCCTCTCTTCATTCTCTTCTGACTGAATCCCTGTAGTCCTGACATTGTTCTCATCCTTGAGGAGGAGTTCATGCTGGCGTCCCTTTGTGCATCTGTCATTTACGGGTCTCAGGTTTTGGGGCGTGTAGAAGGAGGGTTCTCTGGACTCTTGATATCTGTATAAGAGGGTTAACAACTGCAACATTCGTTGCTCAGTTGTATCCAACTCGGGCTTCCCTGGTGGCTCAGCTGGTAAAGAATCCACCTGCATTGCAGGAGACCTGGGTTTGATTCCTGGGTTTGGAAGATCCCCTGGAGAATGGAAAGGCTACCCATTCCAGTATTCTGGCCTAGAGAACAGTCCATGGGATCACAAAGAGTTGGACACGACTGAGCGGCTTTCATTTCACTTCATCCAACTCTTTGCAATCCCATGGACTGCAGCCCGCTAGTCTCCCCAGTCCGTGGAATTTCCCAGGCAAGAATGCTGGAGTGTGTTGCCATTCCCTTCTCCAGGGTATCTTCCCCACCCAGGGATTGAACCCAGGCCTCCTGCATTGCAGGCAGATTCTTTACTGTCTGAGCCACCAGGGACTCAGAGAGTTTGAAATTTATCAAATGCCTGTGAAGTTTGAGCATTTTCCTTTCTATATTTCTGCTGACTCTTCCAAATGAGAAAGTATCACGTGGACACAGTAGTTGCCAAAGACGAGTTTGATCACAGAGACATCAACACTATTCACATGGTAGAAAAATACAAAAAAAACCAAATTGGCCCCATTTTTAATGACATAGTAACAGGGGGAAGGTGAGGACAAGTGGTTTTTGTAATAAATGTATGAACCCAAGGGCTTTCCAGTGAGAGGGACATTAAAATAAATGATGCCGCTTCAAAGAAAACATGCAGCTCCAAGCAGTGCCTGTTGTTTCAGGACCTACAAGGGGAACTCTGGGTGGGGGACATCCTCCAGTCCTCCCCATGCCCCCTGCATGCTGTGGCTCAATGCTGTCTTTACTCTCTGCTGCCCTATGTCCAGGATGTCATTTTCAAGGCCCTCAAACCTCCCCGGGAGGTGTAGAACAGGAATGGGAGGAGGACTCTGCTTCCAGGACTGAAGTTGGCCCAAGAAAGAAGAAAGTAGAGGAAAAAAAGAGAATTCTGCATCCTGACTGCACAGGGAAGAAGCAGTGGGGTTCAAGTTAAAAAAAAAAATAGACAACTTTTTTAGAACAGTTTTAGGTTCACAGACTTCCCTGGTGGTCCAGTGGTTGAGAATTGCCTTGCAGTGCAGGGGACACAAGTTCGGTGCCTGGTTGAGGAACTAAGATCCCACATGCTGTGGGGCCACTAAGGCCATGTACCGCAATTAGAGAGCCTGGGTGTTGCAACTAAGACCCCCTGCAGCCAGCTAAATAGATAAGTAAATCATAAAAATAAAAAATTTTATGTGTTTCCCCAGTGGCTCAGATGGTGAAGAGTCTGCCTGTAATGTGGGAGCCAGGGTTCAATCCCTGGGCTGGGAAGATCCCCTGGAGGAGGGCATGGCAAGCCACTCCAGTATTCTTCCCTGGAGAATCCCATGGACAAAGGAGCCTGGTGGGCTACAGTCCATGGCGTCGCAAAGAGTTGGACATGACTGAATGACTAACCCACTTTAGGTTCACAGCAAAATTCAGCAGAAAGTACCGTTTCCATACACTCCCTGACCTCCGCACACCACACACAACCTACCCTAGCATCACCATCCCGCCATTACATACTTTTGGAATGTGGATTCATAAGCCAGAGTTACCTGTGACAGCTTTTGATTTTAACTTTGTTTTTTACAATTAGTCGCAGACAAGCTTCCTTTTGTAATCCCAACAAGAAGCCAGGTTGGTCCAAAGAGCCTCAAACCTGTATTTGTGAGAGTGTGTGTAGGCTGTTTTTTGTTTCCTTTGAATAAAAATTTATTTTAGACAGGTTAGGAGCAGATGTAAAGATTTCAGTTGTTGTTGTTCAGACACTCAGCCATGTCTTACTCTTTGTGACCCCATGAACTGCAGCACGCCAGGCTTCCCTGTCCTTCACTATCTCCCGGAGTTTCCTCAAACTCATGTCCATTGAGTCAGTGAGGCTACAATTAAAAACTTAAAATATGGTGTGTTTCCCTCCCCAACCTCTGCCTCCTTCCATTTACAGGTGGCTTAGGAGCTGGGCATTGGAAAGGAGGGTGGGATTGAGTGGGGGAAATACTGTAATTTTTGGTAACCATAGAACCTGAAGGCAATCTTTGTAGCTATGACTTTTAACTTCCTACCACCGTGAGGTGGTATTCATTTCTCAGGCATTACCAGAAGTTGTTCTGGTTCTGCTCTAGATTTTCAAGTTTTCTTCCAGGGCTTCCTTGCAGCCCATGACCTACATTTGGGAGCAGCTGGAAGGCCTAAGACTGTGGGCTGAGGAGGCCGAGGAGGTCAAGCCCAAACCCAGATAGAGACCAGCTGGACCCCCTGGGGTTCCAGGACATCATGTTCTAACTGAAGGAGCCAGTGACCCTGGCAGTCTTAATGTACACATACATTTTGTTCATATTTTCGTGTTTGATGAGAAAGAAAGGCAGAGAAGGAGAAGTAAAAAAAAAAAAAACTATTTGGTGTTTCAGCTGTGTTTACACCTTAGGAACATGAGGTGGGTTTTAAATCAAAAGGAACCCAGTGTTTCCTTTCGACTTATAGGAGGAAACTGAAATTAAGCTTGGCCCAGCTGAGAGGTGGATGGTTGAGCAGATTGAATATGATGAATTTTCAGCTTTCTTATTCCTGCTCTTCCTGTTTCTGTTGTAGATTCTGAATGTCCTGTTGTCTGCTGATTGCTCAACCACTGGGGCAGAGGGCTGGTAGGAAAAAACAGGGATTTTGTAGTCAGCACTGACTTCACTGTCCTCATCACCACCAACCAAATTATTTATTCAGTGCTTCCCAGTGCTGTCAACTTGGCACCAAGAGAAAATGATGTTATCCGCCCGGGTCCCTGAAGTAATGGAGGAGGCCCATCACAGCCCAGGGGCTCTGTGGGCTCCAGCCCCCACTCAGGGCAGTCCATAGACGCACTCTCGAGAAGCTACCAGAACACTGGCAAACATATCATAGGGATCCAGTGAATTATTTGCTGAGTGCATGAATGAATGATTCTGGGCTTACGATCTGGCACTGCCTACCCTGGGTATCTTTCTGAGGCTGTTTCACAAGGCCATGATAGAGGATGAGTGATATGATGTAAATGAAGTGTCTGTCTCCAAGCCTAGTACATGGCCTCTGCTTAGGAGGTAATAGGTTCCTGTCCTCCGTTTTTCTTTTTTAAATTAAAAAAAATTATAAAAAATTTTCTTTGGCCTTACCATGCAGCATGTGGGATCTTAGTTCCCGGATCGGGGATTGAACCTGTGCCCCGTGAACTGGAAGCATGGAGTCTTCACTCCTGGGCCACCAGGGAAATCATATTTTTCTCCTCTGGTAATTTCAGGGAGGCATAGGAAGGAAACACTTGTTAAATTCTAATCAAAAGGAACAAAATTAGTAAATAGAATAAAGCCTCTCTAATGTGACCTAGTTATTTTGTTTATTTTCTCTAGTTTTATTGGGATATAATTGACATATAACTTAGGAATTTCAGATGTACAACATAATATACATATATATATATTGCAAAATGATTACCAAAATAAATTTGGTTAAATCATCTCACAAAGTTACAATTCTTTTTTCCTTGTGATGAGAACTAGTATGATCTACTCTCTTAGAAACTTTCAAATACCTAAGACAGTATTGTTAAATAGAGTCACAATGCTGTAAATTATATCCCCAGGATTTATTTATCTTTTAACTAGAAGTTGGTACCTTTTGACCACCTTCACCATAATGTGGCCTAATTGTGATGACTTTTAGGTGTGGGGGGTGGGGGAGAACCCTAGAAGTTTAAAGGAAAAAACCCTAAAAGTTTTTTCAGTTCCTATATGAATCTTTTTAGGCTCAAGGCCTGGTTTTGATTTGCATGACTGGGTTCACACTTTGATTTTTCAGGCACCTGCTTCTGCAGAACTGAAATTCTGTGTAGGTTTTGAGGAGGTGGGTTGGCGGCAGGTGTTAACATTCTTCAAGTCACAAGAGGGAGGGCATGCAGGGGCTGGTCCGTTCGCTATTCCTGCCTTTGCCTGAAGCAGCCATCTGTGACTGAGATTGCTTACACTGCTTTTTAAAAAAAAACATAAAGAGCATTTCTGGGGCTGATTGTGATAAAGTTAGGAATTCATTTAATAGGAAGAGAGAGGGAAAGAACGGTAAGTATGGTGTGGGATAGCAGTAAGGCTGTCCACTGTGACACTGTCTGGCTTCTGGGCCTCCCAGCCGAGCCACTGTGAGTTCTGTTGGTAAGCTTCAGCAAAAGGTGTTTACGCCAGGGTCTCTCCTTCTGACCCATGACCTGAACTGACCTTCCAGAGGATTTAGTGTAAGTAGTTTAGCGAGGGAACTTCCTCTGACTCTGCTTTTCTGGGAAGCAGAATTCAAAGTTGGTTTTCTCTGACTGCTTCTTTTTAAAAAGTGTTTATTGGAGTGTAGTTGATTTACAATGTTGTGTTAGTTTCAGGCATACAGTAAAGTGAATCAGTTATACATATACATGAACTCATTCCTTTTTAGATTCTTCTCCCATATAGGTCTTTACAGGGTATTGTAAAGAGTTCTCTATACTGCACAGTAGGTCCTTATTAGTTATCTGACTGCCTTTTATGTGGACCAACTAGCATTCAGTCTATCAGAAGGTCCGTAGAGGTTCTGGCATGTGACTGGATTCACATCCATAATACCTCGTTATTTTTGGGGGTGGGGGGCAGCTTCAGTAGAACTTTGAGAGGGAGCTGTTAGAAAACCTGTGTCCAAATCGTCATCCCCTCTGGAAGGTATAATTTTTATTTAACAAACGCACACAAAACCCATGGCTGATGATGGAGTGAACACCGCAGAGAACAAAACCCTTAGTTGTAGAGGCTGACAAGTGTGAATGAGTTACCTGATGGTTCTTCTCTATAGAGCTGCTTTATTGCAAAACGGCTGGCAGTTTGGGAGACTGGTTAGCCCTTCACTGGTTTTTCATGAAATGCAGATGATTTTCATGGAGAAGTTTGTTCTTTGGTATTTGTCAACCAAAAGAAAAATATCCTGGTAGGTAGATTTTTATTTTTTTTTTCCTGTTGCCCTTTTGAGAAACTATTGCCTAAGCCAAATTTAGAAAAAAGTAAAACAAAACCAGAAACACAGGTTTCAAGATTGCAAGTATATATGTCACTTGGCTTCAAAATATAGTCATTGAAATGTGTCAGGGGGACCTTCTTATCTTATGAACCAAGAAGTCTTTTATTATTTGTTTATTTGTGGCTATTCTGGGTGTTTGGTGCTGCCTGTGGGCTTTCTCTAGTTGTGATGTGCAGGCTTCTCACTGCGATGACTCCTCTTGTTGTGGAGTGTGGGCTCTAGAGCCTTCAGGCTTCAGTCGTTGTGGTGCACAGGCTTAGTTGCTCTGAGGCATGTGGAATCTTCCCGGACCAGGGATGGAATCCGTGTCCCCTGCATTGGGGATTCTTAAGCACTGGACCACCAGGGGAGTCCCCAAGAAGTCTTGATGGAGGCCTTTTAAGATTGGTGTAGTGGTTGAACAGTGTCAGTGGGGCCTAGGATTGTCCCATCTTTTCATTCTGCCATCTTTTCATTCTACATTGCCTCCTGACTGCAAAATGATTACTTCATCTCCGGCATAACGTCAGCCTCCCTGGCAGAGAGAAAGTGAGAGGGCAAAGCAGAGGAGGGTAACACTTGTATTAGAAAAGCCAAGGCTGGCTGCACTTCCCTGGTGGTCTAGTGGTTAAGGCTTTGAGCTGCCAGTGCAGTGGGTGAGGGTTCGATCCCTGGTCAGGGAACTACGACTGCACATGCTGTGTGGCTCCACCAAAAGATAAATATGAGAAAAGAAAAGCCAAGGCTTGCTCTGAGGTCCCCAGCAGAATTCCTGTTAGGTTTCACCAGCCACCCCTCATTGAAGAGAAGCCAGGAAGGTGCCTTAGCTGGACACCTTGTTACCCTGAACAAGATTAGCATGTCTGACTGTGAGGAGGGAGGGTGGGATGGATACTGAGTGGTTAAGCAACAGTGTCTGCTGTACCACAAAAGAACATTTTCCCAGACTTATAGGATCCTAGGTCTGGTGGAGCCTTTGGGATGGCCGAGGACAACCCTTCTTGCCAAGATAAGGGAGCTGCTTCATTTTCTTCTGTAATACTTTGGCTCCATGTGCGCCAACCCCTCAGTTGGATTTTGGGCACTCCTGGGCTGAGCTTCGCATCCCCAGATGTGTAAACTGTGCCCAGAATGTGAGTGTCTGTGAAGTCTCTTTCACGGGAGAGGAGAGGGGCAGGGACAGGGTAGTGTGTGTATGGGAATCCAAAATTCTGATTATACCTTCTCAGGAAAAGCAGCCAGCCAACGATAATTACTGGGCCGCCTCTGAGTGAGGAACCTGGGATCCGGCTTCCTGGAACGCTCGCTGAAGCCATGGAAGACTCAGCTCTGCCCTAGGGGAGCAAAGCCTAGCAGGGCTCTCAGTTCAACGGCACATGTGTGATGAGTGGGGAATGGTCTTGGCAGACCAAGGAGCCGGGCCAGGAAGACAGCCTGGAGGAGCTGGCTTTGAGCAGGGCTTTGTAAAGATCTGTTATTTGGTGGAGAGCGATGGTATGTAAAAACACTGATTTGAGGGTAAACAGCTTTGCCAGGTTGGAGCCATTTAATAACACCAGCCTGTGTAGCCTGGTGTGTTTCCTTTAGAAGAGCAGCCTTGAGTCAACAGAGTTTATGGTGTGTGCAGAGAGGGTGTTATGTTAGGCAGATTTACTAGAACATGTCAGAAAGACCACTAGCTCTGTGCTGACTTTCCCTGTGCATTTTCAATTTCAGGCTTCCCATTTCCCAAGGACTGCCTGGCAGCCCTGACATTTCATTTCTGTCCTTGCTTCTCATTGCTTTATTATTCCTTCTTTCCGGGGTGCAGCCAGGCTCCACGGCACTGAATCTGTGGGCCCAATAGTGCGCTGGAGGGCATCCTGATTGGAGTCTCAGCCTCATCACCTCATCTCACCCTAATTACCTCTCAAAGGCCCTGTTTCCAAAAGCCATCACACTGGGGCTTGGGGCATTACCGTATGAGTTTTGGGGTGTCCACAGCACTGGGGGTCCACTGGAGTGTCACGAGGCTCCTACCTGACAAGTAGGGGGGACCAGGGCAGTGTGTTTCCTGCTGGAAGAAACCTGTAAGAGTTGAAAACCTGTAGAGTGGCAGTTCTTTACAGCTGAGGTCATGGACTCAAGTGGGTCTGAGAACCTCCTGGAATGCTCTTCAGGGTATTGTAGGTGTAGTGCATGATGTACATTTTTCATCACATTTTTAAAAGAAATTCAAGACCCAAAATGTTAAGAGCTACCGTCCTGGAGATTAGGTTTCTAAAGTGAAGGCTGAGAGGAGTCAGGTCTGTGCACAGCCAGTGTCCACTGTCAGCATCCCGAGTGCACGGATGAGGACCTCTACCAACGCCACACCCCTGCCCCATGCTGCCCACCCCCGACCCCAGCATTCCAGAGAAGCCCTGCCTGCTCCTGCTGTGCACTAATTAGACGCTGGCTGCTGACAGGGGAGCTCTTCTCCCAGAAGCTGCATTGTTTGTACCCTAAACCCTTTTTCTGTTTTTTTTTGGGGGGTGGGGAGAAAAGCCTTTGGGTTTTTTTTTTTTTGGAGCATGTGTAAAAAATGAGTGGCTTGCATCATAAGCCAAAAAAAAATCTTGTTTATTATAAAGATATTTCATGGTATTCTCAAGATTCTGACTCAAAGTAGACAAAAGTTGAAGCAGTCTTTTCTGATCATAAGGGAAAGCCCATATATTCATTCATCATAGCCAATGCTAAACCCCACATTGCTCTTAATTTTTTTTCCTTCCCTACTTCCTGATCCTCCCAGGAAGGATTTCTTCTCTGCATGTAGGAATTCTTCTCTACATCCATTTTGAGTTTTATTTGACTTCATATTATATATTTGTTTCAAGCCATTTGAATCATTTTGGAAACATGGTAAACATAAATACCTTTTAAAAGCACAGACCTGCCTAGAATCTGACTGGCTCACTCCTGACCTGGGCACAGTCCCTGAAGGATGCTGGTGGCATTGACCTGGGTCCTATTCCCCATCCCAGCTTCCTTCTTCTCATCTCCTTCTTGTCCTTCTTTTTCTCTTTCTATGTCCTTTGCTTTCCTGGGTCTTTCCTTTCTTCTCTGATTGTGCCCTAACTCTGCCACTGTTTCCAGAGCTTTGTTTAGCCCTGATGGTATGAGGACCGACAACTCAGGGTTTGGAATCTGTTATTTGATTCTCCTGCTTCATTGCCAGAACCTGTGGTCCCAGCTGATGGTGGCATTCGGGAGGTTGTCACATTAATGGTGTGCATTGTTAAAGGTGGACTGGAAATTGCAGTATTGACTTTCCAAAATATTCAGGAGCTGAAGACCCAGAAGGCGCATTGTGGAGTAACTGGACCAACATATAAATAAAGAGCAGAAGTGGTGAAGGGGGGAGCTGGTTGTTCTTAGAGGTCACTGAGGAGTTTTACTGGTTGACAGTGGAAAACTTCTTTCCTATTTTGCTTTTCTTGTTATTTCCCTCCACCCCCTTCAGTTGGGACACTGGGGACCTCTAGGTTTAACAGTTCTATCACCTACATTGAGCAAGCCTGGTCCCCTGGTTTTGGAAATCTGGATCTAGGTTTGCTAGTTACTGGTGTCCGTAATGCTTGGCCCTGGGCATCAGCAACCCTTCCCACTCCTTTCTCCAGATGTGTTCCTACAGACCTAGAGGTGTGGCTCACCAGTCTAGGTTCTTATGGGGCCACTGGCCACCTCCTTGGTTGGCCTCACTCCCCAAAGTGTTTTAAACCTGATGAACCCCTTGGAATCATGAGGTTCCTGCTGTGACCACCTCCATTGCCTGTAGCAATGGTTCTTGGTCTTCACTACACAGCACAATTACCTGGGAGCTTAGAAAATATCAACCCCTGGGTCCCAGCCTACGTGATTCTGATCTCCTTGGTTTTGGGATGAGGCCTGGGCAGCAAGATTTTTTTTAATAGCTTCCCTGGTGATTCCAAAATGAAACCAAGGTCGGGAACTGTTGACTGGGGGCCTTGCTACTTGACACTTGGTCCATGGACTGGCGGTATCAGCACCTCCTGGGAGATTGTCCCCGATGCAGAATCTACTCCAGACTTTCCAAGTGATAATCTGAAGATCCACAGCTCCCGGCTGGTTCCTGTGCACGTTCAAGTGTAAGAACTATGGGCTACCTTGGAGGGGTAGGCTCCCCACCCAGAACACCACAGCAAGTGCTGGTGCCAGATCTGGTTAGAAGGACCCCAAGACACTGGCTTTCCCTCCATGAACCTTTCTTGGGGGTTGGTTCTATATGTGAGTTAGATTCCCTCCCATTCCTGACCAATCCCTTTTCTACCTGTCCCCTTGGAAGTCCCAGCGTATTTCAACAACAGGGATGCAAGGGTCTGGTCTGAAATTGGAGGCCAGTGGAATTGGTTGCAGTCTGTGCTTCGGGAAGCCTTGGCGTGATGGCCTGACCTTGTGGTGGTTTGCTTGGTCAGCCCAGCAGTCTGCCCTGTCCTGACCCTGGGGGATGGAAGTAGGGAAATCAGACTAAAAACAGAAGTTTCAGGAAAGACCAAAAGAGAAAACAAAAACATGCTAGAGCTGGGATGGTTAAAACAGAAATGACAGGTGCACAGCGGAGATGTGACTCTTCCCCGCCCTTGCCTGCAGCAGACATCGCCAGCTCCTTTACCTTCTGAGCTCACACGAGACCGACCCTAGTTTCCCTGCCTATAGGGCACTCCATGCAGGCAGTGCCAATTCCTCAGATTTTGCACTTAAGATACAACTACTGTGAATTTTCTTTTTCCCGGAGCAGCAGCATTTACTACTCCAAAGGTGATTCTTGGGTTTCTGAGCACAACTTTCGAGTTCTCACATATCTCCCGAGATGCTGTCAGCATCTTTGGCTTCAATTTGCTGCTCTTGTATCTCTCAGCCCTTACAGGCAATTGGTAGAACGAATGTCCATGTCTCTGAGATTGTTGTTCTTTTCTCTGTCCCACAGGTCTTTCTGGAGCAGCCCTTGCCGCAGGGCTGCAATGGGCTGGGACTTAAGGAGGCACACACTTAATGGGCACCCAGCCTCCTGCCTCATTGCCTCACCCCTACCTGGTTCCTTTCTTTCCTCATTACTCAGCGGGAATAGCAGTGGGTTGGGTCATTCCGCTTCCTGACCCCCAGCATCACTGCCTGACCAGGGTCCTCATTATTTGTGGTTTTTTTATTAATATTTATTTTTATTTGACTGTGCCAGGTCTTAGTTGTGACACTCAGGCTCTTTGATCTTTGTTGCTGCATGTGAACTTTTAGCTGAAGCCTGAGGGATCTAGTTCTCTGACCAGGGATTGAACTCAACACCCACCCCACCCCCCTGCCCCTGCATTGGGAGCTCAGAGTCTTAGTCATTAGACCACCAGGGTCCTCATTGTTTGAACACAGTGTGATTTGACTCACTAACCTTCATGTAGCATCAGTGCTGTCTGTTCCCACCTTTCTGGACCACCTGCTTTTATGTTGACTTGAACTCAGGAATCTGGCAAATAAAAGACTGAAGCTGATCAGGGAGATTGTAGGGGCTAGCCAGGACTGGAGAGACTGGGGGGCAGGGTGGCGGGTGGAATCAGCAGCCCCTCAGCTCCGATAGATGGTACCAGATGGGAATGTGGGCCCAGTATTGACAGATGATTTGGTTTTTAAAGAAGCCAGAAATACAGATTTTTCTGTAAATCTCTTGCTTTCTAGAAGTTGTCCTATACCCCACCACCAAATTAAACCAAGCAACAAACAAAAAAACACAAAATTGAGGTAAATCCTTATGGGCCATTCAGAGATAAATCTTGGACTCCCCTCAAATTCACAGAAATTGAGCAAAGGCTCTAACATGTGTAAACTGAGCTGCCTTGGTGAGACTGACTGAGGCAGGACTGTCCAGGTTGCAGTTTATCTGTGTTACATTTGAAAGTTCTGTTTCTGTACCCATGGGAGATGCTTCTGAAATCAGAACCAGAAATGACATCAGGACATTTTATTTGCTTTCTCCTGCCTGCCTTTCAAGCTCATCTTTTCCATTATTAAGTCTGTTTTAAGAGAGATTATTTATCTGACCTTGCTTTTGATTTTTCTTTAAAGTGCTTTCGGATTACAAAATGTGGCCAGAAACCAGGTCATTTATATTTTGGATTCATTAAGCTCAATAGTCTCTAATTTATCTTGGCCTCATTTGCTCCATTTATAAAGTGGAATGATAATGCCCACTGATTTCACAGAGTTGGCTTGAGGATTAAATGAGATTTTTATGTAGGATCATTTGAGAAAAGGTTGAGTCCTCCCTAATTGTAAAGTACCAAATTCTAATTAAAAGGCACTGCTGAACATGGTTTCTGCATTTCTTAAACAAAACAAAGTTTATTGGTGTTGTTGTTAATACATTTAATCAGCTTATCTATCTATCCATCCATCTATCTATTGTCTATTCTCTATCATGAAAGTAATATCCTGGTTTTTCTGATAACTACTACTGATTATACGATTAGATGTCCAGTGGGTTACACCAAGATTCTTGCCATAGTCTCTGTCATTCCTTTTCCTGGATTCCTATAGGCATGATCTACACCCACTGTTTTACTTTGAAACAGTCATGTTGCAAAACCATTTCCTATGTATGCTCTGGGCCTCTGTGAGAACAAAACTGGAGATGCTGCTGCTACAAGGACTGCTGCCCCCAGAGTCTTCTGCTCCTGGATCATCTGGACTGAAAAACCTAGCCAGGGTTTTTTGCTAATCCTCCATTCTCTCCTGTTGGTAGATTTTGAGAATACCTACAACCCCATCTCCAAGCAGACTTCCACTGTACATTGGAGGCAGAGTGAGGGGGAAAAGGATGCTATCAAGGATGAAGGGAGGCAGGGGCCATGGACCAATGTGCCAGCTCAGGGAGAGTCTTTAGACCTGAATTTCCCCTACTGCAGCCTCGGTTCTGGAGAAATTACGGCAAGTCCTTCCAACCCACCCCCACATCCTTTGCCCTTTGTGCTTGTCTATGCTTGGTTGTGTGTGTGGTGTGCTGAGGGTAGCAAAGCTTGTTGCATTCTTTTGCCCCTGCCCGCTGGCCTCTCCCACCCCCACCTGCCAGGGCTCATGGGAAGCAGATATATGCTCTCACCAGTCTTTTTCCTACATGTTTGAATTACCTGGGGAGACTGGAAAAAAAAAATACTGGTGTCTGATCCCCATCCAAGATTAACTAAATCAAAATTTCTGGACATGGGGCATATGATTTTTTTTGAAAGCAAAAACTTTTCATTTTTTTTTTTAAATGAATTTCGACTTGTAGAGAAGTAGAAAAAATAGTGCAGAAGTTAGTGTCAACAACTCATATGGCCATAGTATAATTATGGGAACTAGGAAATTAATATTGATAAAATATTGTTAACTCATGTGCAGATACTTTTTCAGATTTCACCAGTGTTTCTACTGATGTATTTTTTTTTTTCTGGTATAGGATCTGATTCAAACTTCCACATTGCATTTAGTAGTGATGTCTCTTTAGTTTCCTCCAATATGTGACCATGTTACATTCTTTCATGATACATTTCCTGACACTTTTGTGGATAACTGATAATTATTTTGTAGCACATTCTTCAATTTGGGCTTGTCTGATATTTTTTTTAGAATCAGTTTGAGGTTAGGGGCATAAGGCTTTTTAAAAATAATTCCCAGATCAGGTCTGTATTTATCCTGAAGGTCTGTAATTTACTATATAACACATAAAAAAAAATAGATTAGAGTGATCGATGAATAGATTGGTGGGTAGGTTTGTGGTCAGGCAGGAACGATGGAATGTTAATGATAGCATCAAAGTGGTAAGCATACAGTATTCATTATAAAATTCTTTCAACTTAGCTCAGATTTACATTTTTCAAATTAGAATACTGGGGGGAAAGTTCCCTGTTTCTCCAGATGATGATGAATTTGGGGCTGATGCCTCGCAAGGCTTGATGGTGAAGATGAGTAGAAAGAAACCATGTCTGTCCGGTGGGAAAATAATGTAGGGTCAGCAGGTCTTAGCCCATGCCTGGTGGCTGGGTGGCCACTGTATATTTAGAGAAGTGACCCCAGCAAGGCCCCAGAGAGACGGGAAGTGAGAGCACACTCCTGTCTGAAAAAATACCCATCTGAACCCTGAACTTGGTTAATTGGAATTCTGAGTGGCATTGATTCACATATGAGCACAGAGAAAATAGATGTTTTTGAAAGATGCTGACTCTTTTATAAGAACATCTGGTTCTTAAGTTCAGGAGCAGAGTGTTGGAGCTGGAGAAACCATTGAGGGTCATCTGGTCAGCTTCCCACTCAATGTCTTTCCCAGCGGCCCTGCGCTGAATTGCATTTGATTTATGCAGCTGGATAGAATGAGTCTAAGGTCACTGTTTTGAGGATGAAATCACTTTTAATTCCAGCAAATGAATATAGTTTAAAACAGCTTTCCTAGGAGAAAAATAAAAGCTGTCTTGTGCAAAGCTTGCTCGCCTCTCTCTCTCCTGCTATTTTAAAATTGGGCGTCAAGGCAACAAGAAATGAAGAGTGCCTTAAGGAAAAGTGTGTTGTGTGATGCTTGTGTTTTACTTCTCACTGAGTCATGGGTCCCGGTCCTCCCTGAAACGGGCAGAATGAAGTCTCTCTCTAACTTCCCTGCTCCCCAAGCTTCATTCCGCTTCTAAGGGCTACAGAAGCAAAGGTCCTTCTGTTCTGCCCGTGGGGCTGGGGAATAAGTGACAAAGGCCCTTTAAGAGAGAGAGAGGGTGAGAGCCCTGCAGATGTGAGGTTACAGTGAGTCAGCCAGGCCCCTGGGAGCCGCAGCCAGCTTAGTGCAGAGGCCTGAGTACGGGGCTCAATTGTGGGTTCTGGAAAAGAAATTCCCTGCTGATTATGGGTAGTGCTGAGCTGCCTTCCCCAGCCTCTTGGGCTCACAGAGAACTCAGACAGTCTGTTCTCCTGGACTTTTTGAAGCTTTGTTATAGATTTTACTCCAGTCTGGTCCTGTCTGTACAACTCCTGGCCTCACTGAGCTTTATCTGTAACCTTTCTTTCAGTTTCTACCCCTATGAAATGCAGAGAAATTTAGTTGGAGAAATGTTAGCCTGGAAGAGTCTCCAACCTCTTCCAGAGTTTTTGTTATTGTTGTTCAGTCGACAAGTCATGTCTGACTCCTTAAGACCCCATGGACTACAGCACGCCAGGCTTCCCTGTCCTTCACTATCTCCCGGAGTTTACTCAAACTCATCAATGATACCATTCAACCATCTCATCCTCTGTCACCCTCTTCTCCTCCTGCCCTCAATCTTTCCCAGCATCAGGTTTTTTTCCAATGAGTTGGCTCTTCCCATCAGGTGGCCAGAGTATTGGAACTTCAGCTTCAGCATCAGTCCTTCCAATGAATATTCAGAAAAGATTGACTGGTTTGATTTCGTTGCTGTCCAGGGGACTCTCAAGAGTTTTCTCCAGCACCACAAAGCATCAATTCTTCGGCTCTCTGCCTTCTTTATGGTCTGGCTCTCATATCCATACACGACTACTAGAAACTTAAAGAGTTTACAGTAACTAATTTTTATAGTGTTTTACGTTTTAAAATCCATTCATAGATATTCTCGCGTTATAGTCACCCAACCTTTTCAAAGGGTTAGGGGGACTTCCCTGGTGGTCCAGTAGCAAAGACTCCATGATCCCAGTTACAGGGTGCCTGGGTTCCATCCCTGGTCAGGGAACTAGATCCCATAGGCTGCCACTAAGAGTTCAGATTACACAACTCAAGATGCCTCAACTAAAAATCCCACTTGCTGCAACAAAGATTGAAGATCCCTCATCCTGCAACTAAGACCCAGTGCAGCCAAATAAATAAATAATTAAAAAATAAATAAATATAAGGGTTTGAGTACCTCAGGGCTCAATGCTGAAACATCATCTCTTCCCACTCTGTAACCATTCCTTTGGCAACTTCTGTCTTGTCAATTACCATCTATATTATGATAGGACTGTCATTTATATCTTTAGCCTGGATCTCCCTCTGAGACCTGATTATCCAGCTGCCAGCTGTCTCTCCACTGAGCTATCTCAGAGTTTCCTCCATGAAATGCATCAAAGACTGAATTGATACTTCTGTCTCCCAGGCTCCACCCCAAACCTGTTCCCTGTCACAGCATGTGGTACAGCCATCCATCCATTGGGACAGGCCAGGAACCCAGGAGCCATCCTTGATGTCATCCTCTCCCTAAACCCTCAGATCCAATCTGTCACTCAGTCCTATGGACTTTCCTCCTAAACGTCTCAACTCCATCCACTTCTTTCCATCTCCCCAGCTGCCTTTTAAGACAGTGAAGCCCCCATCTTTTATCAGGACTACTGCAGCACCCTATTTACAACTCTCCTCACACCTCTTTTGCTCTCTTGCCTTCCCATTGTCCCTGAATTTGGAAGAAATCTTTACAAATTGCAAATCCAAATAGGTCACTGTCACTCCTTAAACCCCTTCATGACTTTATACTGCTGTTGTGATATAAACACAATCTCTAACAAGGCCTACAACTCTTTCTGTGGTTTGACTCCTGAAGAGCTCTGCCCTGGCAGTTTGCACTCCCGTTTTTAAGTTCTTTAAATATATTCCTTCCTGCCACAGGGGCTTTGCGCTTGCTATTTCCTCTGTTTGAAACGCTCTTCCTCCCCTCCCCACTCTGCCCAATTAACTGCTACTTAGCCTTTGTCATTGTTTAGTCTCTAAGTCATATCCGACTCTTTCGGCTGAGCTCAAGCCTTCAACAAACTCTCCTTGCAATTAGAGGTCTGGTTCCTTTCTTTCAGAGAAGTTATAACAATCTATCTTTCATATCCATTATTTTGATTGATTGACATCTTGTCTCTGAGTAGTGTAAGTTCCAGTTGAGTATGAATCAGTTTGCTTTTCACCACCATTCTACCCCAGTCTCTGTCACACAGAAATATTTGTTCAGTGAATGATCCCAGTAGGTTAGGTAGGACAAGCCTACTTATTCATATTTTTTTAACACAAGGAGATTTTTTTTAAGGCAGACACTTGGCTTTATTTCTTTTCTAATCAGTTCCTTCTACCATCATTTCTTTTTCCCAGCTGATACCAGCTTCATCCCAGTCTTCAGTGATGAGCAATCATTGGTTTGAAAATGCTTCCCAGAACATCAGTGCCAACTCATAACATGTTTTTAGATTGCTGGAAATCTTGTGAAAACTTGCTTCTTTCACTATTGGAGAATTTATCTGTGACTATGGTTGGGAGAGTCATTAATTAGAAGTTCCATATGGATAATTGTTTAAGTTATGAAAAGTGGGTTTTTAAGAGGAGGGCTTTTCTTTTTTTCATACATTTCTTTCACTTCTTTTCTTCCTTCCTCTATCCCCCTCTTTCTTTCTTTCTTTGCAAATATTTGTTTATTTGGCTGTGCCAGGTCTTAGTTGCACCATGTGGGGTCTAGTTCCCTGACCAGGCATGGCCTCTGGATCCCTTGCACTGGAAACAAGAAGTCTTAGCTGCTGGACCACCAGGAAAGCCCCTTAAAAGGAGAGTTTTGAGACTGACTTGTGAATCTCTGGCTGACTGAGGCCTGACTTGCCATTCTCACATTTTGCCTGCGTCCAGGGTCTCAGATCCTTCCTATGAGCTCTCTGAGAGAGCACAGCGGTGCATCTGGTACCAGTCAGGCCCTCAGCCACTGCCTTCCTGACTTTGGAACGTCTCCCATTATCTTTTGTTGCTGGGTCCCTCTGGAGACCATGGAGAGTAATTTACTCCGTCTGTGCTTTCTTCTAGCTCCCAAGGCCCATGCCTATCTCCATCGTGTTCAGAGAGAAAAGGTACCTGTGGACCACTGTCTAAGAAACTCTGTGTTTCTTGCTGTTGTACTGCACTGACTTAGTAAAAGCTTATCGACTTTGAGCACACACCTACTGTGAGCTTATAGATTCAGAGAACAGGTGTGATCTCTACCCCTTAGGACCTAGGTCTTCTACCTAAGGACATATAGGGATAAGGCTCTTTATGACTGAGTTTGTCATTAGTTGAGGGGTTTCAAACCATACTAGCCTATTTCTTCCCATTTTTAGTGTGTGTTCATGTGTCTGTTTTCTCATGTATAAATATTTTTGCCCCTTGCATTGCAGTGTTTTTGGGGACATTCCCCAAATCAAACAGGTGGACTCTGTTGCCAGAGTGTCCATATGGGACCTGGCTGGTATGAAAATCCACGCTGTGTTGATTGATCCACAATGTGTTTATTAATGACTCTTATGGGTACCTGGTGTTTAGTTCCCTTAGGTGATTGTGGAATTCAAAATAAGAAATCTGCCCTTATTCTAGATTCATTGTTTTGTTTTTTCTTTTCAAGAATTATTATTATTGTTCACTACAGAAAGAATATTACCCCATTATAGAAGCTGAAATATAAAAACGACATCTCTTAAAAACTCACTCTCCCCCAACTACTATTAACTTCTGTTGCATTAGCATTCAGAGATGTTTTTCTATGAATATTTCTTTTATATACTACAATTCAAGTTTTTCGTAAAACTTTTGTGTCATACTCTTTTATATTCAATGATAGACATTTAAAAATTTTAATACTTCTTATCTATTACTTTTTAATGCCAGTCTTTTTCATTGTGTTTATATTTTAGAGTTTCTTAACAAATATCCAAGTGTTTGAATTTTTTTCTCTTTAAAAGAGATTGGGGGACTTCCCTGGTGGTCCAGTGGTTAAGACACCATGTTTCCACTGTGGGAGCATGGGTTTGATCCCTGTTCAGGGAACTATTAATAGAATCCCCACATGCCACACGGTATAGTCAAATATATATATATATATATATATATATATATATATATATATATAGGTTGGATTAATTTTTAAAATAATTTTAGAAATGTTAAAAGAGACAGAATATGCATTATAAACATCCTATGGTTTTTTGTGACTGTCCAGAGAAGTCCATGATTAGGCTCAGAAGGACATATGATAAGGTGGTTTGCAGCCAGAAAGGAGACCCAGGGTGTTCTGGTTGTAGGAAGTAAGGGCTAGAGTCCTGCACATACCCAGACCTCAGAGCCTTGCCTCAGAGAGAGTGAATTCTCTGTCCTGTATGATAACCTGTATGTCATCCAAAACTTTAAAAATATATATATTACTCAAATTCTGGGAATAAGTGGTCACCTTTAGGCTCTGTGTAGACTTGATTGTTTTCTTTTAGATTTGCGTGTCTCGGTATTTCTGCCAACTGAATTCAGGGACTCGGTTGGTTCTGATGTTGCAAACATCCCACTCTGGAGGCTTTTAAAAAGATATGGATATTCGGAAGAGTCTCACACTGCGGCCCTCAGTGTTCAAGTTAAGTGCAGTATAGGTGGATGTGCGCTGCCTAACAGCTCCTCTGTCTGCTGGAGAGATGGCTGGAGGAGAAGTCTGTTCTGAGAACAAGGCATGGGCTGTTGCTTCCAGACATTCTTTCTTCCTGGAGGACACAAACGTGGTGTTTAACGGCCACTGGCCACATGCCCACACTCCGGCCCGAAGGAATGTGCTCTGTCTGGGCCGCACTCCAGTCGTCAAGGCAGTTACTGTCGGGAGGGAGAAGCCAGCTCTCCAGGTCCTCGGCCTGAGCTTCTCCTGCCGAAAGAAGGAATGTGTTTTGACTTCGGACTTCCCACCCCGCCCTTTCTCTGGTTCCATGAACTGTCCTGCTTGCACAGGAAGCTTCAGTTTTCTTCCTTACAGCTGCTCTTTCTTCACTACAAGGGCTTCACCTGAATATAATGTTAAAATACAGAATTCAGAAGAAACACAGTTTGGTAGAGACACCACCCTACCCCCCTGTTAAGAGCTGTAACAAGTAGATCAATTCCAGTATCTGGCACATGCTGTCTTTCTGGGCTTGCTTCTCTGTGTTTTACTTAAGAGAAAGAGAGAGAAAGAAAATTTTAAAACAAAATAGTTTATTTTTTATTTTTATTTTTTCATTTATTTTTATTAGTTGGAAGCTAATTACTTTACAATATTGTAGTGGGTTTTGTCATACATTGACATGAATCAGCCATGGATTTACATGTATTCCCCATCCCGTTCCCCTCTCCCACCTCCCTCTCTACCCAATCCCTCTGAGTCTTCCCAGTGCACCAGGCCCGAGCACTTGTCTCATGCATCCAACCTGGGTTGGTGATCTGTTTCACCATAGATAACATATATGTTTCGATGCTGTTCTCTCGAAACATCCCACCCTCACCTTCTCCCACAGAGCCCAAAAGTCTGTTCTGTATATCTGTGTCTCTTTTTCTGTTTTGCATATAGGGTTGTCGTTACCATCTTTCTAAATTCCATATATATGTGTTAGTATACTATAATGTTCTTTATCTTTCTGGCTTACTTCACTCTGTATAATGGGCTCCAGTTTCATCCATCTCATTAGAACTGATTCAAATGAATTCTTTTTAATGGCTGAGTAATATTCCATGGTGTATATGTACCACAGCTTCCTTATCCATTCGTCTGCTGATGGGCATCTAGGTTGCTTCCATGTCCTGGCTATTATAAACAGTGCTGCGATGAACATTGGGGTGCACGTGTCTCTTTCAGATCTGGTTTCCTCGGTGTGTATGCCCAGAAGTGGGATTGCTGGGTCATATGGCAGTTCTATTTCCAGTTTTTTAAGAAATCTCCACACTGTTCTCCATAGCGGCTGTACTAGTTTGCATTCCCACCAACAGTGTAAGAGGGTTCCCTTTTCTCCACACCCTCTCCAGCATTTATTGCTTGTAGACTTTTGGATAGCAGCCATCCTGACTGCGTGTAATGGTACCTCATTGTGGTTTTGATTTGCATTTCTCTGATAATGAGTGATGTTGAGCATCTTTTCATGTGTTTGTTAGCCATCTGTATGTCTTCTTTGGAGAAATGTCTGTTTAGTTCTTTGGCCCATTTTTTGATTGGGTCATTTATTTTTCTGGAATTAAGCTTCAAGAGTTGCTTGTATATTTTTGAGATTAGTCCTTTGTAATCTCAAAAATATACAAAATAATAGCAAAATAATAGCAAAATAGTTTATTTTTTAGAATTCTATTTGGGCAATTTGAGTAGGGATAGTAATAGTAATAATGGTCTTCCCAGGTGGCCAGTGGTAAAGAACCCACCTGCCAATGCAGAAGACATAAGAGACATGGGTTTGATCCCTGGGTGAGGAAGATCCCCTGGAGGAGGGCATGGCAACCTACTCCAGTACTCTTGCCTGGAGAATGTCAGGGATAGAGGAGCCTGGCGGGCTATAGTCCATGGGGTTACAGAGTCAGACACAACTGAACACGCAATAATAATAAAATTAGTAGTAGTGGTAGTGTTAGTTGCTCAGTCGTGTCTGACTCTTTGTGACCCCCATGGACCATGTAGCCCACCAGGCTCCTCTGTTGATGAAATTCTCCAGGCAAGAATACTGAAGTGGGTTGCCATTCCTTTCTCCAAATAACAGTAATAGTTTTGTGAATAGCTAAATTTCATTTAGCTCTTGCAATCAACCCCTGGGGTTAGGTCCTAATTTTGGCTGCATTTTACAGGTGAGGAAACTGAGGCTTTGGGGGGGGTTAGGTACCTTGTTCTGCTCATTAGTGATAGATGGTGTCCTAGCCCAGGCAGCATGAATCCAGGGTTGGATGAGCCTTTAATCCCCACAAAATAGTGCCTTCAAGGCCAGTAGGTAAGGCTTATGGAAGTTTTGCCCCTTAGGTAGGGGCTAATTTGTAATTTTTCCCCCTACACTTCCTGTTTTGAAAAATTTCAGACCTGAGAAAAGTTGTAAAAGTAGTATGATAAAGTTACCAAGCATTAATATTTTACCCTTTTAGCTTATTTGTCTTTCTGCATGTGTATGTGTGTGTATATTTTGTTTTGTTTATGCTGACCTTTGAAAGTTAACCGAGACATTGACATTGTCTCTCTAAATACATTAGCAGGTATCTTTGAAGAATAAAGACAAGCTTCTAAACAACCTCAATGAAAATCCTATCACTCCAAAACATTTAGCATTGATTTACTGCTGTTTTCTAATGTGTCCATGTTTAAATTGCTCCGGTTGTTCCCCAAATGACCTTTATAGCTGGGTTTTTAAAAAAGCCAACATCCAAAGAAAAATCAGACTTTGCTTTTATGGTTTGTAATCTTGATATCAGGCACATTCTCTTCTCAGACTAGGAACAGTTTGCTTTGGCTTAACTAAAAGACCAGGGACTCTGCAGCACTTCCAGATTTTCCTGCCTGTCCTGACTAAGCAGTCTCACAAATGACCTTACTTGACACATGTTGTTTTACTGGGTACCCTGTCCCCTTCTTCCTGCTCTCTCCTCAGGTCTGCTTTTGTTTTATTTCTTCTCCTTCTCTTTTTGCCTTCCTCATTTTCTTTTCTCCCTTCTTCTCCTTTTCCCTGACGCTTCCCCCACCATAATGTACACAAGATGTGGTGTTAAGAACTATAATTATTTCGTGCCTCAATCTAGAAGCTGATCGTGTGGCAGGTAGGAGCCACTTGATTGGATCTTATATATGGGTTGGGATAGAGACCAGATGATGGGGTCAAGGAGGATGTGATGGGGGACTGACCTTGGATAGACCCTGTTGCAGGGGCTCAGACAGCCTCTTGGCACCACATGAGGCTAAGAGGAGGTGAGAAGGGTCAACTCCAGTCCAGGGAAGTGTCAGCAGTGGGAGATAGGAAGAGGATGGGGTGTGCCAAAATGGGAAGAAATAGCATGGTTGTGAATTGGGAGGACTGTAGACTTTAAAGTCAGACAAAGAGCTTAAAATAGCAAGACTTTACCAATGAGCTATGTGATTGTAGGAACATTATTTAACTTTCTAAGTCTCATGTTCTTTACCTACAAATGGGAACATAGAGCTATCTTACAGCTCTATGTTGAAGGTTAGAGATAATGCATGTTAAAGCCAAGATCTAGCATAGAGTTGTTACTCAATAAACTGCATTTAAAAAGCCCACCTGACAATGCAGGAGACGTAAGAGATGTGGGTTTGATCCCTGGGTTGGGAAGGTCCCCTAGAAGAGGAAATGGCAGCCCACTCCAGTATTCTTGCCTGGAGAATCCCAGGGACAGAGGAGCCTGGTGGGCTACAGTCCTTAGGATCATGAAGAGTTGGACACAACTGAAGCAGCTCAGCACACCGCAGGGGTATTTACAAGGTGGTCGTGTAAATGGAGTTCTGCAGTGAAGGGAATCCCTGCTGGGTGACAGTTGTTACGTTCAGGCAGATGACCAGTTTGAGGCTGAGCTGTCAGTGGGTAGAAGAAGGTCATTTGGAATGGAGTTCATGGCAGGCTGCCTGTGATATAAGGCAGGTTCCAGTGATCAGAAGCACAATTCTTTGGGGCCTGGGGTCCAGAAGAGAATCCTGTTGCCAGAACCAAACTGTCCCATTAGGTTCAAATGAAGGGTGAGGGTGATTTGTTGTTGAGCCTTCTGGAGCATCTTTTGTTTGGGGTTAGCATTAGGGAGGAATTGGGGGTTTGGGTGGAGCCACTGTGAGGGGGCTGGGACTTACACTAAGCCTGGGATGTATTCTCTTTTAGAACTGCTGTTGATGGGATGACACTATTACATTAAAGAGGCTCTTCTTCCTGGGTACTTGGCCCAAATTGCCACTAGGTCGATGATGATACCTTGATAATGAGTCCAGAGCCCAAATTGTTGGGTTGATCTAGGTTTATTCCCCTTCCATCTTAGTGAGAGCTGCCATAATGAAATACCATAGTCTGGATTGGTTAAACAACAGACATAATTTTCCCTGGTTAAGAGAAAGAGAACAAGCAAGCAGGCTGTCTGGTCTCTTCTTATAAGGGCACTAATCCCATCATGAGGACCCCACCCTCATGACCTCATCTTAACCTAATTGCCTCCCAAAGGCCCCATGTCCAAAAAACATCATGTTGATTATTAGGGCTTCAACATATGAATTTTAGGGGGATGCAGATATTCAGACTATAGCCCCTGTCTTCCACACTTCCCAGACACTTGAGAGTCTGTATATAATGAGAGATGTTACCTTGTGAAGAGTGCTACTCATAGTGTTACATGGAAGCAGAAAAATTATTCAGAACCACAGTTCTTGCAGCTTGTCAGTAAAAAGCCTTTAGAAGGAAGCTCCAGTTAACTCTGATATAGGTTCTTTACTCCGATCTCTCTTCTTATACTTTCCTTATTTTTATTAGTATTCATTCCAGAGTCATGAAATTGTGGCAAAACATGTTATTGCTTGTTCTTTGTAAAATCTCCAGATTAAACTTTCTATGGCCCAAAGTGAGGCATTATGCCACTTCTCTCCAAAAGATTAGCTTATTCCAAGCTTTCCCTCTTCTGTTTGAGGCTGGCAAGAATAAGCAAGCACTTATGTTTTTAATTTAAATTCATTTATTTTTAATTGGAGGATAATTGAATTGCTTTACAAAATTGTGTTGGTTCCTGCCATATACCAACATGAATGAGTCATGGTTCATATATATGTCCCCTCTCTCTTGAATCTCGCTCCCACATCCTACCCCTCAAGGTTGTCACAGAGCACCTGATTTGAGCTCCCAGCATTATACAGCAAGTTTGCTCTGGCTAATTTTGCATATGGTAATATATATGTTTCAATGCTACTCTCAATTCCTCCCATCCTTTCCTTCCCCTACTATGTCCACAAGTCTGTTCTCAAAGTCTGTGTCTCCATTGCTCCATTGGCAAGTGGGAGCCAGGATATACACTTGCTGGTCCATTAAGTACAAGTTTGCTTAATGGTAATTTTAAAGAAGATAAGGGGACTATTTACACTTTATAGGATCTGTTTCTGCTGGAAATTGTGATAAATTTTTATTTTGATATTGTCATCATTTGCTGACTTTTATTTTTTCTTTCTTCAGCAAATATGCCAAACAATGAGCAAATAGTCTAAAACAAACACCCCACCAAAAATGAGGGGAATGATCATTTCTATTTTAAGACTATAAAAACACATCAAGTAATACTTGAACATAATTTTGCCCGTATCAGAAATTACATAGCATTTCTAATGATCCAGGGGAAAAAATTAGGTAAGCTCCATGGCCAAAGACTAATATAAATAAAATTTGTGAATAATTGGATTAGAAAACAATTTGAATTTAATCTGTAAAAAACATGAACAGGAAAGCACAGATAGGGAGTCATGTGACACCAGAGAGTAGTTAGAGAATTTCAAAGAATGTATCCAAAAGACAGAAGGATTGCTGCTTTATCTTAGGACAAATACAGGGAGGACCATTAAATTGTAATGAGGATTACCAAAGTAAAGTATGAGTTTCTAGAGCGCTAGAGAGAGGTAAGTCCAGTATAGATGTTTGAAAAGTGAAAAGCTTAACATTTATCGCTGGGAAATATCTAGAGCTTATGATTAAGCAGGTTCTTGAGGAATGAAAGAAAGCAGTGCTGGCTGAGTAGTTGCATGGATTTGCTAAGAGATAGTCAAGAGAATGTATATGTGCCACATCTTTAGCTATTCCTCTGTTGATGGACATTAGGTTGCTTCCATGTCCTGGCTATTGCAAACAGTGCTTCTGTGAACCTTGGGGTGCATGTTTCTTTTGGGATTATGAGTATATGCCCAGGAGTGGGATTGCTGGGTCATACAGAAGCTCTACTTTTAGTTTTTTAAGGAACCTTCACACCGTTCTCCGTAGTGGCTACACCAATCCACATTGCCACCAACAGTGTAAAAGGGTGGAATCTAGAAAAATGGTACAAATGAACCTATTTGCAAAGCAGAAATAGAGACATAGATATAGAGAACAAATGTATAGGCAATGAGGGGGGTGGGGGGGATGGGATGAAAGGGGAGATTGGGATGGATGTATATACATTATTGATACTATGTATAAAACAGATAACTAATGAGAATTTATAATGTAGCCCAGGGAACTCCACTCAATGCTCTGTGATGACCTAAATGGAAAGGAAATCCAAAAAAGAGGGGATATATGTGTAACATATGGCTGATTCACTTTGCAATATATCAGAAAGTAGCATATTGTAATATAACTATACTCCAATAAAAAATAAAAATTTACATCTAATACAAATTTTTTTTTTAAGTAGAAGAAAAAGAGAATGTAGATTCTGGCTTATAACTAAAGATGAGGAGGTTCTTTAGAAGGGCTAAGTCTATGCATCTTTCGTATCAGTAAATCAGAAGACGACGTAGACCATATGCTTTTTACGACTTTCTCTGGGGTAGAAGGTTCTGGATCAGGAAGAGGAGTAAAGGAGGGGGCCAGTGTGAGGGAGGGAAAAAAGGAAGGAGAATAGAGGATAGAAGACCCAGGGACTCATAGCGAAAAGGGACTGCTCATGTCCCAGAATCAGTGTTCACAGTTTCCTTGCTGGCTTGGCAGGTGGGATACACAGGCCCGTGGGAGAGAAAGCAGATGTGTATGTGAGTGACGGGGAATGGTGAGCAGGGGAGGGGTGGGAATTCACCTATTGAATAAATATTTATGGAGTACTCACTTTGTGCTGGGTGCTGCATTCTGGATGCTGGGAGTGCAGCAGACAGAGGTCCAGCCCTCCTGGAGCTGACACGCCAGTGAGGGAGAGAGAAAAGAAGGGAATTAGATAAGTACTTAATTTCTTGGGCTTTCCAAGTGGCTCAGTGGGTAAAGAATCTGCCTGCAATGCAGGAGACCCAGGCAGACACAAGTTCAGTTCCTGAGTCAGGAAGATCCCCTGAAGGGGGGCATGGCAGCTCACTTCAGTATTCTTGCCTGGAGAACCCCATGGACATGAAGCCACTTAGCATGCATGCATGCACCTAATTTCTCAGGAGGTGCTAGTGTTATGCAGAACAGTAACAGCAGGGTGGGCAGTGGCTCATTGCCCAGGGTGGTCTGGGAAAGCCTCTCTGAAAATGTGGCCTCTGAGTTGGAAGCTGTGAGGATGAAGGAACACTCAGCCTGATGTGTGTTTCCCCAGAGGAGCCACAAGATCAGAGAATAAATACTGAATCTTTCTGTAGGGCAGTCTTCAAAGACATTCTCAAGTCAAAACCACAGCCAGAGTTAGAGGGAGATGGCTTTTAGTTTATCATGTGACAGTGAAATAATTCATGTTGCTCTGCTCAGCCGTGGTCCCCTCAGCTGCATGAGGGCTTCGTCTTCAGGCTCGGCATTGGCACTGAGCCTGGGTTTACATTGGAAAACTGCAAGAAGCCCTTTGACCTGAGCACTCTCTGGTTCTTTCCCATTTGGAGGACCAGAGTTCCTTGACTTTGGCGTTGACTTTTGATGTGGTGGCAGATGGGAAAGTGGAGTGGGGCCTGGAAGTGAGTGGGGGTGATGGGAAGGAGAAATGAAGAGCTGGAGACAGGTTTGTGGAGCAGATTGAGTTTCTGAGAAAGGGGCTCTGTGGGTCAGATAAATTAGAGCGTCAGGCATAGAGGGATGAGTGAGCTGAGCAATCCGGGTGTGAGGAGGGCGTCACTGTCATCATAAGATCAGGTGAGAGAGGCCTGGAGAGTGTGCTGTGTGGGAGGGGCATGGGGGTGGGGGTCTTTCAGCAAAGGATGAGATTCCCCAAGGTTTTGGGCCCTTGATGTGGGCAGAAACAGTTGACTCAACCAGAGAGACTCATACTCATCTTTGCTTTGTCCATAGAGGGGGACATCCCCCTTTGCTCCGCCGGGGTGGTATTCTCTCCCTGGTTTTAATTCAGAGGATTTGTATACTTTCCCCCATATATGCTGGCCTGATCCCCAGAAGACTGGACTAATCAGTTAAAATTGGGAAAATTGGGGACAAACATTTAAAACGTTTACATCTTTCCCCTCTGGTTTATAAACAATTTGGAAGAAGGAAATAAATTTAATACAGAACATAAGATTCAGTTATGTTATTGTTTAGAGGTAGATTTACTTTTTTAAATCTGCCCTTCTTTTGGAGTAAAAGAGATAATTTACTTTTAAGTTTAAAATAGTTAATAAAGAAGTTTCTTTGTTAATTTAAATAAAATGTATGTTTGACTTTAGTAGTGGTTGTGTTATGCAATACCTTTCATAAATGTGCATAGTCAGCAGGCTGCATTTTTGTGAATTTTAGATATTCCCCTTCTGATATCTTCACACAAGTATACTTCACGTTCAGAGAGGATTGGGCCAATGATGTCTTTTATTGATGGTTTCAGACAAACACACCATGAATTCTAACCGTTGTATATTCCTGCTTCTTTCTTTCTAAGTGATAAAAAGGTTTTGGCCAAAATCAGTACAATTCCAGTTCTTTTGGTAGAATTTCAGTTTGCACAGCCACTTCTTTCTCTTTTATTCTTTTTCACACACACTCTCTTCCCCTACATTTATGCGTATATCTAAATACATATTTTGAATTGATTTATAGTCACTGAATTTTATTTATTTATTTACTTTTGGCCATACCACAGGGCATGTGGGGTCTTAGTTCCCCAACCAAGGATCGAACCCATGTTCCCTGCATTGTAAGGGTGGAGTCTTAATCACTGGACCACCGCTATAGTCCCTGGATTTCAAGCTTCCTTTCTCATGAGAAGCCTATAACAGGTCTCACTGTCCCATGGAGGCAATGTTACATAATGGAAAACTCATGAGCTATGTAATCACACAGTTAGTGGTTTAAATTCTGACTCTCGCACCTTCAAACCAAATGACCTTGGCAAGGTAATTAACTTCTTTGAGCCTTGCTTTACAGCTCTATAAAATGGGTCTAATTATACTCACCAAAAGGAGCGGTTGTGTGAATGTACAATATCATGTTTTTAAAGCATCTATTGAGGTGCCTCCATAAGTGGAAGTTACTGCTGTTCCTTTTGTTCTCGTTAGAAAACTACAATGGGGAATACAAAGTAATGGGAATTAGAAAAACTAGGGAGAGGGAACACAGAAGAGCACACTTCTGAGAAATAAAGGGAATGGAGTGAAAGTGAAACGTTATTGAAGTGAAGTGGTTTACTATTTGATTTTCTGCTGCACTGGTAAATTAGTAGTAAAATTACTTAAAATTTTAAAATGTTGTACCTTCTTCCCTCACTGGATAGTGAAGGAAGCACTTTCCCGAGGATAATTTCATTTGGTCTTGTGACTTTGATTTTCATCATGATTTCATTCACCTAAGTTTGTAGACTGTCTGAGAAATCAATGGTCTGGTTGCCTGTTTTCAAGGAGTTGAATGCCATTCAGACATATGTTCATCTCTCCTAAAAAGTTTTTGAGACTGATATATGAGTTTTTGCTGCTAATAACTGATCAATAAATTAAATGATTTAATAACATACAGCCATTTTATTTAGTCCACAGTTCTGTGGACCAGCTCAGATGGATGGTTCTGCTGATCTCAGTGGTGCTTGCAAGTGAGCCCATGTCCAGTTGTTGGTCAGCTGGGACGCTCTCCTTCTGGATGACTAGCTGGAGGAAAGAGGAAGGGAGTGGTGGGGACACTGGACCATGGGTCTCCCATCATCCAGCAGACCGGCCTTGGCTTGTTCATACAGTCGATCGAGTTTCCAAGAAGGAGATTGGTGGTACCACAGATTCTTGAGTCACTTCTGTCCAGTTTCAGAAGTTGGACAGTATCACTTCTATCACATGCTCTTGGCCAGAACAACCTAAGAGGCCATTCCAGAATCAATGAAGAGAGAGTGCTTGCTTAGTCGCTTCAGTTGTGTCCGACTCTGCGACCAAATGCACGGTAGCCTGCCAGGCTGCTCTGTCCATGGGATTTCCCAGGCAAGAATACTGGAGTGAGTTGCCATTTCCTTCTCCAATGAATGGAGAAACAGAGGCCATTTCTTCATGGGAGGATCTGCCCAGTATTGACATTTTTGCACCCCTCCCCAGATGAGGACGATACAGTCCTCATTAATAACTCAATTACAATTCCTTGGAGTCAGTAGGTTTTCTCAAGTCTACCACACTATCTTCTGCTTTACTTTTTGTCCTTTCTGGTTTTTTTTTTTTTTAATTATTTGTTTATTTCTTTATTTTTGGCTGTGCTGGTCTTCCTTGCTGGAACTTTTCTCTAGTTTTGGAGAGTGGGGGCTGCTCTCTAGGGTTGCAAGCACTACTCATTGTGGTCCTTTGTTGTTTCTCTTGTTGCAGAGCACAGGCTCTAGGACACCTGGGCTGAGTAGTTGCAGTTTCTGGGCTCTAGAGCACAGGCTCAATAGTTGTGGTGTATTGGCTTAGTTGTTCCGCAGCTTGTGGGATCTTCCCGGATCAGGGATCAAACCCTGGTCAATATCTCCTGCATGGGCAGGCAGATTCTTTACCACTGAGACACCAGGCATGCCCACTTTTTGTTCATTTTGGTTTTTGCATGAATTGGTATTCATGAAAAGACTGAAAAAAGATGCTGAAGTGATTACTTCCCTTTGATTGCGGCCAGAGCTCGAGTTTGTAAAATTCTGGCACCGGGAGATTTTGACCCTGACCCTGCTTGGATTTCATCCCTGAGCAGATCCGCTCACCCGTATCTAAGCGGAGGTGGGGCAGAGCGGGGGCAGAGTCAGCTGGATGGCCTTGCTGGAGCCGCTCAGGTGGCCCAGGTTCAAGAGCAGCTGTTGCATTGTCCTCTGATGCAGGAGGTGTGTGGGCAAAAGAGCCTCCCTGCATACTTTACTGGCTTTCTTGGAATGTCTAGACATTACTTTGCAGCAAATGCTAAGCAGATAAGTTAGTGCCTTAAATAAAGTTATTTTGAGTTCTCTTAAATCCATCAGATGATCTCAAGCTGCTGGGTGTGTTTTGAGTAGCTAAAGAGTAACTTTCTGATTACTTTGAGGGAGTAGAAACTCCATTCATTTTCCCCAAATACTGCACTTGAGTGTAGAACCAAGCAAGAGCCAACTTGCTGATACGAAGAGCCGACTCCTGGGAAAAGACCCTGAGACTGGGAAAGATTAAAGCAAAAGGAGAAGAGGGTGGCAGAGGATGAGATGGTTGGATGGCATCACCGATTCAATGGAGTTTGAGCAAACTCCAGGAGATATGGAAGGACAGGGAAGCCTGGTGTGCTGCAGTCCATGGGGTCACAAAGAGTTGAACACGACTTAATGACTGAACATCAGTACCACTCTTGAGATCTCAGTGGTTTGTCTCTAAGTCCCAAACTTAATGGAGTTCTGTTTGTTTTTTTCTTAAGCAGGAATGCACTTTTCTACTTTGTATTAGACCATCAAGTATGTTAGCTGTGGCCTTGGCCTTGTATGCCTTGGGTAACTCAAACCCCCTGATTGTCTACTGACCTATAAACTCGAAACTCCATGGTATTCCTACTGACCCCAGGGAAATTCATGAGCAAGGAAGGAAGAGGAAGGATCAAGGAGTTGCTTGAGTCTCTCAGTGACCATGTGGGTCAAGTACACTGATGACCTGGATTTAGGAGAAAACCAGGAAGTGATTGATTCAGTTTAACAGCTTGTCAAGAGGGTAGGGCCAAATATAGAACATGCCAAACATTGCACTTTGAACTTTCTGGGAGGAGATGCTATATTGTGATCTTTATTCCTCCTCGTATGACAGCAAAAGTTAGTAAGCACTCATCGGAGGTGTTTTTACTCAATGATCATTAATTCCTTTGCAGAGAAAAGAGATACAGGTCATTGCATTTACCACTCTCCCTTTATGCCTAATTGTCCTTTTACGGGTGTGTTCTTTGAAGAAAACTTATGAGGCAGGTAAATTGAATGGATTAAAAATTATTTGAATTAGCAAAGTATTCTTCACTTTCCAAAAATGAAGAAAAACTATCTGTCACCACTTGAATTTAAGGGTTCTTCATTAGTTGAAGGAATGGCCTGGTTGTTTAGGTCGCAATTGCTGTACTTCTTTTCTGGTGGGAGGTTAGTCAGGACTAAGTCAAGATTTTCACGGTGAAGGGTAATACCCACTTGTAGAACTAGGCAGTTCCGTAAATGGTCAGGAGGCGGTACAGAAAGTAGGAAGACAACAGGGCATGACTTTTATCGGGTTTATCAAGCATTGATTCTGCCCATGTCTAGGCAGTGTGTTAGATCCTGTGGTCACATCCTTGAGGTGGGGTGGTGGGGAGGAGGGGGGTGGAATAGTAAAAATGCACAAATGATAAAGGTAGTAAGAGAAGTATATGAGGGGCTCTGTGTGCACTTTGATTGCGACAGGGGTGAGTGGGAAAAGATTGGGTTATAAAGTCAGAGTTTCCCAGGAGAGGAGGGAGTTCTGGGCTACAGAAATCTTGTGTCTAAAGTCAGACAGATGGGGGACTTCCCCGTCTTAGTCCAGTGGCTGTCTCCAATGCAGAGGGCCCAGGTTCAGTCCCTGGTCAGGGAATTAGATCTCACAGGCTGCAGTGAAGATCAAAGATCCTACGCACCATAGGTAAGGCCCAGTGCAGCTAAACAAACACATTTAAAACATAATAATAAAGTCAGACAGATTTGATGAGCACTGTGCTTGGGAAAATCCACATCACTCTGGCCGGCTAGACCAGAGCAGGGCCTGTGCCAGTGGATGGGCAGGAAGAAAGAAAGACAAAACATTCTGAGAATTTTAATGTGTATAGGAGTGGGGGAGGCAGGGGGAATTGGATTAAATTCACATACACAGTTTATAGAAAGGTCTCTATTTTACAAATTGAAATGCTGCTCACTTTTAAAAGCAGCTCTTCAACAACTAGGCTAATTGAATTTAACTGCTTCCCTGTAAGCAGAGAATTCCTTTTCCTAGAAAAAGGGGAACAGATTATTCTAGCCCCGGGGAATGTTATTTCATCCGTTAGATGGCCTGACTTTTCAGGTGAAGCACTGTGCTCTATGTACTGATTGTAACATTCACAACCTGGATATTGTGAAATATGAATTAAAATGGAATACCTGTCATTGTTAATTTTTGCTGTTTCGATGTGGCATTTCTGGGTTTGGGGCTTCTCAGAAAATATTCAATGACACTCTGTTTGATGGCTTGTCAGGGCCCCCAGATGAAAAATGTAGAGGGACATGGCAGCATGCAGTGGACCGGGTAGGCCTGAGAGCTCTGGTGAATAAGAGAATGCTGTTTTATAGAGAGGAAATTTGAAAAATGGTTTTATAGTTAAACCATTTGAAAAATGATAAATAATTGAACCAAAACATTTATTTATATTGAAACTGCACACACCTAGCAATATCTTTCTGTGGGGTGGCACAGAGTCGGACATGACTGAAGCGACTTAGCAGCAGCAGCAGCAATATCTTATTCTCTTTACACAATGACTGCTTTTTCGTTTTCCACTTACATGCAGGAAACAACTGTGTGTAAGTAATCATAAGGCCTTTTGGGGCTTTTCTGACTCAAAATTTTACATTCCTGAGGTGAATTGACTGTTCCGTCTCGCCACCAAATACCTGGCATCTTTTGGTATTCCGTGGCAGCAGAGTCTGAGTCCTGGAATCACATGCTTTGGTTTGTGTTGGAAGCATCCAATCAGGAATGCTTTCAGGTAAGGAATCCGCCTGCCAATGCAGGAGACCCGGATTCAATCCCTAGGTCAGGAAGATCACCTGGAGGAGGAAATGGCAACCCACTCCAGTATTCTTGCCTGGAGAATCCTATGGACAGAGAAACCTGGTGGGCTATAGTCTGGATTGCAAAGAGTTGGACATGTCTGAGCACGCACACTCCAAGTGAATTGCAAAGTACAGCGAGAGAAGAGAAATCGTACTTGCAGCTGGGATGTGAGTGTTCCCAGAGACCCTTCCTCTAGCTTCGGGGAGTTGCTTAACCTTTCTGAGCTCCTGTTTCCACTTCCTATGGCCTCTGCCTCTTTGAGTGGGGATCTGGTGTTACCTGCCACATTTCTGTGCTTTTTTGAAAATCTGAAGCCAACACAGCAGATTGGAAAATATGGCGGTACATTGTTCATCAGCTATACCCTAGTACAAAATGTTTTTGGTGTTACAAAAAAAGAAAAGAAAAATCTGGTGGTGGGTTTCAGGGGTGCCCATGACATTATTTTCTGAATTACTCTTTTTCAAATTATTTCCTAATTAAAATAAACTTTCATCAGAAATTATAAGTGAAAGTGACGATACCTTCATTCATGTTTCTAGGCTCAGTAAGGATTTTTGGATCCAATGTTTATGTTGAGCTTGTGAGCCTTTAGGAGATGAGAGAGGTGGCAATGCTGAAGAATCAATTCTGTAGTTGTCATTGTCACACTTATCCTGTGGCTCTTAAGAAACTACTGTGAGGCTTTGCTTCTATCCATCAGGCTTTTGCTGCTTGCTTTTTAAGGGAAATGTCTGTGAACATGTGCTTTTTCCGTGCCTGTTTGATGGCTTCTTACTCTACAAAGATGGAAAATGAGCAAAGATTGCTAAGAGAATTTCTAATGATGGCTTGGTAGTGTATATGCTTATCCATTTACAAGAGACTTGCAGAGTGAGAATTAGGGGTCAGGAAGGTAGTTGGTTTCTCATGGCCGTTGATGGTTTACCTCCAAGTATAGAGTATAATGGGCTTCCCTAGTGGCTCAGTAGTAAAGAATCTGCCTGCCATTGCAGGAAACGCGGGTTCCATCCCTGAGTCGGGAAGATCCCCTGGAGAAGGAATGGTAACCCACTCCAGTATTCTTGCCTGGGAAACCCCATGGACAGAGAAGCCTGGTGGGCCATAGTCTACAGTGGGCTATAGTCTAACGGGGTTGGACATGACTTAGCGACTGAAGAACGATAGGGTAAAATGGTGAAAGAATGGTGTCTTTACCAGTGGCTTGGTCAGAGGAATGCTCTGCTTTATTTGATATCCAGAAAGAACCCAGATGCCAAGTGTGGGGAGCAGGGTGGGGCGGCTCCATCGTTGCAGATGCCGGCTCCCTGTAGTATTAGAGCAGGGACACGGAGGAGCGGGCTTTCCTGAGTCTGCGCTCTCTGTGACTCAGAGTGTGGGGTGACTAAGTACCTCTGCTCTTATGCAATGTCTGCAGTGTTCTTTCTGCTTGTTTGTAGGCTGAGCCACTGTCCCAGTCTGCCTGGGATTGAGGAGTCTTCTAAGAGGCAGGATTTTTAACACTAAAACCAGGAAAGCCCCGGGCAAGTTTGGGCAGTTGGCAGTTGGCTCTCCTCCCTTCCGGCCACACTGCCAGCCCCCTCTCTCTGGCCTCCCGTCACTGCCACACCGTGCAATGAGCCTCCCAACACCTCTGTTCACTCTTCCAGGGGCTTTGCACACGGCGGCCTGGTGGTGGTTGATCAGTCACTCAGCCGTATCCGACTCTTTGTGACCCCATGGACTGAAGCGCGCCAGGCTTCCCTGTCCTTCACCATCTCCCAGAGTTTGCCCAAACTCACATCTGTTGAGTCAGTGATGCCATCCAACCATTTCATCCTCTGTCATCCTCTTCCCCTCCTGCCTTCAATCTTCCCCAGGCCTGGAGAGCTTGATAAAACACACAACCCGTTTTTAAAGATGGGGTGCTCCTTAATAGTTCAGGTTGAAGTCTGACTGTCTTTGTAGGGGGTGGCACCACCCTGTGATGCTCTAGTTATTTCTTTGCAGTGCTTTTCCTACTGCTGGGCATTTGTGAAAATAGAAAACTGCAGTTAGAGCAGGGAGCACACAGGTCCCTGTTCCCTTCCTTTTTCTCCTGGAGAACTATCCACTGTCCCAGCTGCAGGTGCAGGTAGAGTTGTAAACTGTGAATTCTGTCCCTAGGATTGATGACTAGTCTTTTCCTCTCAGGAAAAGGAATATGCAGTTGTAAACCTGAAAGTCCTATACTCTGTCCCTGGTGACTGTTAAATGCTACAGGTCATTTCACAATTTTAGTTGCCATTTTCATTATCCCTCAAACTTAAGTAGAACAAATACAACCTGCATCTTGAGATCAAAGGGCAGAATCTAGTTATGCTTGTGGAACTTTAAAATCCGAGTCCACAAGGGGCCTCTCAAGGGTTTGATCTTCTCTCTTTTGAGAGGGACTGGATTTTTTCTTTTTCTCTGTATATGATTCATCAATTAAGTTCTGTTTGTTATTCCATGTTTGCTGCTCACAAACCCCTGCTTCTTTTTTCCTCCTGGCAAAGGGACATGGCTGTGTGATCTTACTGGGCCATGTGAAAACCCATGATCTTATCAAGCATTAAGCAGTTGCCTAGAAACCATCATGCAAACAGGATTAAATGAAGCATTTTTTTCTATATTACAGCTGCTTTCTGACTAAGATGTGATGTCAGGAATAGCTCAGTGTACACCTCTTTATGGTCTTAAAACCCAGATAAGTGAAAAACGTTTTTTCAACAGAGGTAAAATGATTGCTTCATACTCACATCTCAAGATGGTCATCACCAACCCTAATCTCACCTTCTCCACCTCCCTCTCCCCTGACAGACCTCCCTTTCTGGAGGGTCACATATTGGAGATTATGGGCCCATTTTAAAGAACATGAGCATAAACCTACAGAAAGCTCAGACTCTTACTGGCCCATCGGTCCCTTGGACCTCAGCCAGACTGGAGTGTGTGTAGGAGAGTTTTCAAAAGCCTGTTGCAGGAATTTGGTCATGAGGAAGGAATGTGTTCTGTGGAGCAACTCAGTGATAAGCAGGTTTTCAGCAAAACATCACCAGGAGCTAATCCTACTTTAAATCAACTGCAGTGAATTAGAGAGAACTAAATCTCTAACTCTGGACCCTGTTGTCTCCCAGGAAACAAACTGGGATGGAATCAAGCATCATGGAGAAGTATAAATTGAAAGGACTTGTTACAGGATTGAGGTATTCCTAAACTCACTTTGGATTAAGATAGACAAGCAAATGATGACGGCTGGCTTGGGGTTAAAGGAGAAAAAGGAATCAGGAAAGCCTGAGTCAGTAAGTCAGCAAATATTTATTGAGCTCCTCCTATCTACCCCTAGGCCCTTCTAGGTGTGGTGGGGGGTGGGGTGGGTGAAGTGATTATCAACAGTGAGTAAGATGGACAGTCCTGTATGTTCCAGTGAGGGGGCAGGGGTCAAGCAATAAAAGCTGGAACAGATAAATAAGTTCAATAATTTCAGATAATGGTAAATGCCATGAAGACGATAAAACAAGGTCTGTGACTACAATTGGAAGTTATGAGCCCTGCCTTTCCAGGGTGATATTTGAGCTGAGGGGCTGAGAATATGAAGGTCTTAGAGCGATGCCATATTGACAGTGGGGAAGCAGAGAAGGAGGTTGAGTATATAACAGTGAATAATTTGTAGAAATCAAAAACACCAAAAGAATCTTCAGCGTTGTTGGATAATAAATCAGGTCCCCATACTAGGAACATCTTTTTCCAGCTTCTCAGAATAGTGAACCAAACTCACCAGTCCTCCAGATGGTTTTAATTACCTCTGCTGCTGCTGCTGCTGCTAAGTCACTTCAGTCGTGTCCGACTCTGTGTGACCCATAGACGGCAGCCCACCAGGCTCCCCTCTCCCTGGGATTCTCCAGGCAAGAACACTGGAGTGGGTTGCCATTTCCTTCTCCATTGTGTGAAAGTGAAGAGTGAAAGTGAAGTGGCTCAGTCGTGTCCGACTATTAGCGACCCCATGGACCGCAGCCTACCAGGCTCCTCCATCCATGGGATTTTCCAGGCAAGAGTGCTGGAGTGGGGTGCCATTGGCTTCTAATTACCTCTGTGGGCTTGCCTCACATAGATTAGTCTCAGAATTGACAATATGGACTTTTGTGTTTTTCTCATAGATACTAATGGTGGGAGTTTTTTGTATTTAAAATTTTATTATTAAACCATGAAAATAACATATTACCAAAGTTGGAGAAACAAGAAAGCTCTTTTATAATTATGCAAACCCAGAAATAGTTTTATGTTTTGTATATTCCCTCCCAGTCTTTTTTCATGTATCTGGTTTTAGATAGTTAACAAGTAGCTATTTACTTGTAATGTATGACATGATAAATATAAGTAACAATGAGGTGTGTTATATATGAAACTTGAATCCTGAGTTCTCATCACAAGAAAAAAGTTTTTCTGTTCCTTTAATTTTGTATCTGTATGAGATGATGCATATTCACTAAAATTACTGTGATAATCATTTCATGATGTATGTAAATCAAATCATTATGCTGTATATCTTATACCTATGTCAATTATACCTCAATGAAACTGGAATAAAAAATACGTAGTCCTGTAAATACATAGCAGACATTTTACCACTCTTCCTCAAATTTATGTTAATATTCTATATTTACAGATTTTAGTGACTAAATATAATCCATTCTTGTTTGGGAGGCAGTTATGTTCTATAAAGTCCCTGTGAATAGTGAATCAGTGAATACTGAATTACTGCTCCTAGGGGAAGTACTAGGTTAGATTCCTGAGAGCCTCTGGTCTCACATTTTCATGAACTGATCAATACATTGCCTTGTTTCCTGTGTCTGTTTAAAAAACCACCTTACTCAAAATACATACATGTATGTTTTTCACTTTTTTTCCAGATCAATTATTTGGCTGTGCTGGGTTTTAGTTGTGGTATATGGGATCTACTTCTCTGACGAGGGATCAAATCCGTGCTCCCTACATTGGGAGTGCAGAGCCTTAGCCACTGGACCACAAGGGAAACCCCCAAATACATATATTTTCGATTCATTAACATTGAAGTCATGCCAAGAGAACTATAGCTCATACCTGAACAAAGCTTATCTAACACAGGCAGTTTTTCCACAGGGAACTTTGCAGCTTTCTTCAGTTTAGAAACCCTAGCCAGTACTTCAGCATTCTACATGGGGGCCATTTTAAACAGTGTCATCACCCAAAAAAAGAACAAAAGTGTGAAAATGTGGCACTGAATAGACCGTGAAAAGGATACTTGTTTATAGTATGAGCCGAAAGAAGGCAGAGTGTAGCCTTGTTCAACCTCAGCTGAGAATGTGCACTTCAAGAAACTCAGATTTCTGTTTCTCTGTGCATATTAGTGAATGATCATGAAAGCACCACAAGTATTGATTCGGGGGTTACAAATAAATGTTAGCAGGTAGGCAAATTTGCAAACATGGAGTTTGTGAGTAATGAGGGTCGGCTATATGCTGTTCTCTTGACTGACCGTGCCATGATTAACTGGACCATAAATGACTCACCGTGGACGTATATACAGACGTGCTTCTGCTCTGGCATTTATGGAGCCTCCCTGTTTCTCCTTACTCTCCACCCCAAAAAAGCCAAATCCTGGAACAGTCCTGCTAAAGAATAGCTCAGAAGCCCGGGATAGGTGAGAAACAGCCCCCTGTCTGAGAGAGGATAATGGTAATCATATCATCTTACAGTTACAAGGGCTTTACAGTTTGTGAAGTTCTTTGATGTGGTCTGTGTAATTGGATCTTTACAAGGACCCAATAAGGGAAATGGAACTGTTATCTTCATTTTCCCAGAAAGAGACACAAATGTGAATTGATGGTACACATACTTGGCCTTACCTGGCTTTCTGAAATGACTCAGGCATTTTGCCCTCACCAGATGCCCAGAGAAAAGATATCTCGTTGGAAAACAGATTCTGTTCTGTGGCCTACAAGTGCATGACAAATCCACCTACATTTTCACCATGGAGGGTTGAGAGGCAGATAGTGTAGTGGAAAGAGTGTGGCTTTCACAGTCGGAGGAAGCGGTTTGATTCCCTGATTCTGCTCCTTCTTCACCTGTGCAACATCAGCTAAGTTGTCGGACCTCTCTGAGCTTACATTTTTGCATTGGTAAAATGGGGTTAATGACATTACTATTACCTAACTCACGCATTTGTTGTGAAGATTTAATGAAATAATATATTTAGCCACTTTCCTCATTATACCTCTGATGGTAAGAACTGTGTTGACAAGACATTTATTGATAGATCCTTAGATAAAATCTATAAGTGTCTTGACAGTAACCTCTGTTTCCTAACAATTCTGCCTGGAGATTACCCAACCACTAATAGACCCATTAGCAAATAAATAGTGCGCATTGACTTCTGTATCAATGACTGTCTTAACTAATGTCATTTCCATAACACAACATTTTCCCCCTGTGGAAGAAATATAAATGTTTCAAAATAAACATTAATGAAGTCTCCCTTAGATTTTTTTCTAATCTTGATTGGGATGTCGATAAGATTTATGTACATGTAAATTTGTGTACATGTTGAACAAAGTGATGGGAGAGGCTTGCTGCTCATAGCAGACTAAGGTTAGATACATGATATGGGAAGAGGTTTGTGCAAAACTGGTAGCTGTTTTATTGATGGGAAAGTGACATATAGGGAAGTGACTTGTACAACAAGACCCCCAAAGTAGATTAAGCTTTCCCAAGCAGCCAGTCTTTTGGAGTATTAGAGTTGGGGGGAGGGGGAATAGGAAAAGATTCTTTTCCTGATAGCTTTGCAATGAAATGAATATGTGGGTGCTTTGTAAAACGTTTTGAGATCCATTTTACACTTGCAGCACAGTTTCCAGCACATTCCTTTTTAAACGTTTGTGCCGCATCAATAGAAAAGGAAACCATAAGGTCCCTGTTAACCCCGCCATGTCAGGGGTGATGGGGTCAGCAGTCTGAATGCTAAACTCCACGTCCAAGTGGCTGTTTCTTTCTGAACTTTGATAGCTAGTATCTGCCTAAGAGAAAATGACGTCTGCTTTTGCTAGTTTGGCCTTTAAGATTCCTCTAGGACCAGTGATCTCTGGACCCTGATGTGAGCTCTAGATTAGATAGAGGAATGCCTTCACGTATAACTTGTTTGAGATTTTTCCAATTTTTGCATGGCATGTGCAATCTTCCTGGACCAGGGATCGAACCCATGTCCACTGCATTGGCAGGTGGGTTCTTAACCACTGGACCACCAGGTAAGTTCCTAGGGAATTCTTGTATTGAGGTTAGTACACATTTGAATAACCGAGAAGACCCTCTTAGAGGTTAATATTTACCTCTATGGATTGACGTTGGCCAAAGCAAATCATTATCCTGTTTTCTCCTGTTACGTTCAACGGGATTCTGCAAATAAACAGTGATAGTGAGAAGTCTAGTAGGGAGATGGAACTTAGACACTGAAGTTTTATTACATTTATTTTCTTACAACTTTATAGGGTATAATTATATAGGAGACAGAGGAGCTGCAGGTAAGTTTTGGTCCCTACCATGGTGCTCCTTTGGCTACTAGCTAGATGCCACTTAAGCAGTAGCCAAGAAGAATAGGTTGGGCATGAATCTATTAGTACCGGTTATAGAAATCATATAGAACCTTAATGGACTAGTAAACATGTTTTAAGCAGTTTTCATAGGCTTTGGGCTGCATGATAGCATCTGTTATGCAGAGTTCTGGAATTCAGCACAGCTGCTTGACACACAGTGAATTCTTAACCTGTCTTAGGTGAATTGAAGCCATGGGGCAGAAAGTAAGAGTAAGACACAGGAGCACAGAGGTCTGGAAGATGGTGAGTGAAGCACAAATGTCTTCTAAGGTCCCTAGCATGAGGTCTCAGGGAGGAATCATTGAGGTCAGATGGGGAAGTTCCTTGTTCATCCCTGGAGCCAGAAACCAGAGAGGGAGGACCTGGGAGGGAGGCTCCAGGGCTACTAAGGTGCCAACTCAAATGCAGTTCAGGCCAGAGGGAACCTGGCACAGTTGCAAACCTCCTGCAAAGACCCGTCTGGGGAGGGAAGCGGATGTGGACATGAACGTTCCAGGAGTGACACCAGCCAAGCCAGGCTGTGCCCAGCCTTTAGTTAGAGCAAGAAATGTGTCCTGTATGTGTCTACTTTCATTGCAAAAATTCCTTCTTCTTCCTTCCCTTTATTTTCTTGTAAAAGTTTCTTTAAAAAAAGAAAAAAAACTTCTAAAAAAAAATCAATTTGACCTTTGCCCATCTATCAGGAAAAAGAGATTTATCCAGACCTAGATCCGTGATCTGGGAGGTCAGGTATGAATTCACAGCCACTGAAATCTAAGCCTGACTTCCCAAAAGGAGTGTACAGAGGGCGGGGAAGCAGAGCATTGGGTTCAAGAAACCAGGGTGGAGTGCCTCCGACAAGTCATCACCGGGTGGGCCTCACTCCCTCGTTTGAGGCTGCCTCCAAGGATCACAGAGGATTCTTTCTTCCTCCACATAAATAGCCTCACAGGGGGTAGACAGGAAGAAGAGAGAGCATGGGTGAACGCGTGGACAGCCACGTGAGCATGCCCAAGCGGCAGGGGTATTTGTTTTCTATTGCCATGTAACAAATTATCACAAATTTACTGAGTTAAAACAGCAACATGTATTATCTCACACTTTCCTTGGGTCAGGAATCTGGGTACCACTTAGCTGATTCCTATCTCTGAGATTCACTATCTCTTGCCACACTGCATTCAGATGTCAGCTGGGAGCTGGGCTACAGTCCCTCTGAGCTTGTGGTTGTTGGTAGAATTCAGTTTCTTGGATCCGTAGACCTCTCGGTGGCCTCTTCTTCCAGGCCTGCCGGAGAATCTCTGACTTCTAGACCTTCTTTGAAAAGGCTTGCCTGATTAGGGCAGACCCACCCAGAATAATCTCCTTTTCGAGTAACTTAGAGTCAACTGATTTGGGACCTTACTTACATCTGCAAAATTGCCTTCCCCACAGTGTAACCTGGCACTCACAGGAGCCCATCCATTATATCCCTGGGCCACATCAAGAGGACCTTATGAGGTGTGTCCAGCAGGGAGCAGGAATCTTGGAGTCATCTTAGAGTTCAGCCTCCTACAGAGGGCAAGAGAGAAAGTGAGCAGTGCTTGTCTGTTCTCTCCATTTAGTGACTGTAATTTGGGAAGGGGTTGGAGAGCAGGATCAGAGATATTATTTTAGGTGTTTGCAGCCCCAAGTCATGAGAGAACAGAAACTACTGCTAAGTACAACCTAAGGATAAAAACTTAATTGTGGTAGCTCACAGTGGAAATTTTTATTTATAAAAGAAAAATTGTTATTGATTAGGCAAATTGTTAGGAGCTGTTTCAGGGCCCAGCCTGGTAATGAGAGGAGCTCTCTGCAAGTGTGAGGAGGTTTTATTGCATACAGAGCTCCTGATGAGAGCTGTTGTTAAAGACAAACCCTGCGCATGACTTGTGGGTAACCACGCTCGTTGGACAAAGGCCCAGCTGTTGTGGGTCCTAGTTATTCTCAACAAGGAGGATAAAATTAGAGAGGTGGTTTCTGTCCATTTAACATGTAAAGTGTCAGGAAAAATGGGGTATGACTGTCCTGCATATGGGTTCATCTTTTAAGCCTGTGCCTGCCAGTGGGTTATTTTTTTTTTTTTTAATCAGGAACAAAATATAAACTATCTATCTTCTGTGCAGAAAATGTTGTCTCTAGTCAGCTGTCCTTACTATTCTTAGTTCCCTGAGAACTATTTAAACCAGTTCTCACTTAATTTGATTAAATAGAGTCTGTTTTTTTTTTTTTAAACAAACAAATGCTTTGTCCCTCATTAGAAACTCATAGGTTTCTATTATACAAAATATATCTAAGAACAAAAAACCATGTTACACTCTGCAGAAGAACTGTCAACATTTTGCCGGATATTCATCCATACATTTCTGCATTCTAGCATTTATAGACAATTCTACTATATAATAAGAAATGGGAAATTCAGTTTTTGTAATATATTTTCACTTTGATATATATGATGAACATTTATTAACAGCCTTCCACAGTAATGTTTTTAACAACTACTTTAACAACTGCAACTAACCAGAAATACTGTAATTTGTTGAAACAATCTTACATGGGCTATTTAAAGCTTTAGGTAGATAGATGAGCGCTCTTAAATCAGGGTTATCCACCTTGGATCGGTAGATGCTTCTTAGAGGTTGTAATGCTGTTGTCTTCATCCAGCGTTTACTTCGTTTACCTTCATTCGTTAGGTGCTCTAATGTCGTTGATGCTGCGCTTGCTGCTTACAAAGGCAAAACTTGTGCTTTATGTTTACTTTTCCCCGGGTCTGTTCCCAAGGCTACGTGTAGAGTTTTTAAAAAGCTCTTTTGTGAGCTAGAAGCCCTAATAAACAAACCGCTTTGTTGAGACTGGAGCACTAGCACTGGCACAGTTTATTAATTTTACTGCACGTTACAGACATCACGAGTCAGCGAGGTTGTCCACCTGCACCTCCGTCCTCCACACAGGCTGTGTGCAGCCGTGTGAGTTGCTGTTTTTCTTTCCCCTTCCCTTCCAAAAATCTGTTTAAACAAAGGTGAGGAAAGGATCGGTTTATTACAAACCCAGACTTTAAAAGTCAGTTACAGGTTTAACCAATTAGAAACCTGAGCTTTGCAAATGTTGAGAGTATTAGGATGAATAGGGAAAGGGGCACTCAGATCTTGGTGGGGCCTTAGGCAGGGGAGGGAAGACAATTCAATGACCCAGATGGTTATCAAGAGAATTTTTTATAGTAATGTAAACAGAGCCATGGAAAGCTCTTGAATCGACATAGAGTTTCCTCATAATCCAGCTGCTATCTATTGAAAGTCAGCTTGTTTTGCTTTTAGAAACACATGGTAGCATTTTTGGTTGGCATCATGATGGGGAAAGGAAACCATTAGCTTTTGGTGCCCAGGGACCTGTGATGGTCAGGACAAGGCCAATCAAGGAAGAATCTTTTTACCTAAAATTCCAGCATGGTCTGGTCGAGAGCCTCAAGCCCTTTGGAAATTTGATTTCTTCAAAGGAATGGAAAAGAAAACAAGAATTTATGGCCATACATTTTTTTTTTTTCTGGAGCTTCCTAGAAATTGTCTGGTCCTTTCTCTCTCTCCCCCATTTCTCATAGATGGCCTGCAGAGCTAAGGTTAGAAGGATATTGGTCCGTTAAAGGAGATGTGGGTCAGGAGAAAGCAGCACAGATCTTTTTAAGTCTATTTTTCTCCATCTATACTTGGCCTGTAAAAGTTGAGTCATATTTTCTGACAAAAGTCTGTCTAGTTGTTTGTCTCATAGACCAGCTGTTCAAAGGCAGAAATCAGCCAATACTGCCCAGCTGTTAACTCAGCCATCCTCAGGGGAACTCATTCTTTGCCAAAAGAGTCTCAGAAAAGGCCAGAGAGAGGGGAGTTGCAGGGAACACTGACTCAGGCTCAAAATTTGTTTTCAGGCTATTTTATTCCCTTCGGTA
The DNA here is from genome assembly GCF_019320065.1 of Cervus canadensis. Taxonomy (NCBI): domain Eukaryota; kingdom Metazoa; phylum Chordata; class Mammalia; order Artiodactyla; family Cervidae; genus Cervus; species Cervus canadensis. Next base: position 96,283,858 of record NC_057388.1, on the reverse strand, counting down.
TGTGAAAGCAGAGGCCACCTACATCATAGCTGGTCTCAGAATTTCTGTCAGAGCTACGGGGGCTTGGGATACTAGCTGGTCCTCCTCTTTTATTTTATATTCTAAGAGACCCAGAGAGGTTAAATGACTTGCCTGAGGTCACAGAGCCATGTAATGTTACAGAGCTGGATCTAAACCCAGGCTTTTTGATTCCAAATAGAGTGTTCTTTCTACTACACCAGCAGCTACCCTTTTGACTTTTTATATTGTTTATTCATGAAGCTTTGCTGACTTCCTTTCTAAAATATTCCTCCACCCCCACCAAGGCATTGCATCATTGTTTCATTCAAACCTTATGTCATTTCTGAGACCATTGGGTTCATGGGCAACAGAAAAGAATCTTTTAAGACCAAAAGGCAAAGGCTCCCTGTTCAGGATGCAGTAAGCAGTTATCCACCACTGTCCAATCATGGAAAAAAAAAAAAAGTAGAAACATTGTTCTGTATTCTCTGTGGGAGAAAAGGATTCAGTTAAGCTATTTGTTTTAATATGTGGTGTTTGTACAGTTTCCCACAGGGACTGCAGAAAATCTTCACTTTGCTTATTCTCATAACAACTGTTGACTGGGGGAAAAAAAATGCACAACCTAAAAATTGAGAGTTATGTTTTATTCGGTGGACAAAAGTGAGGACTTAAGCCCAGGACACCGCAAGAAGAGTCAAGAAAGGGAGTTAGGGTATTCAGGAGATTTTTTGCAGCAGAAGACCAGGTAGTTGAACATCAAAAGATTACTGTTAATTAAAGAAAACCGGAAATCTCAAGTTAAGGAATTCAGACTTTTCTTTGTGTGGGAAGATGCAAGAGTCTGGGCCAACTGAAATCACTCCTTTGATCTGCACCTCAATGACTTGGGGCCAGTATCCTGTGTTTTCTCCTCCTGGGTTTCCTTGGGGGTTCTGCTGGAGATGGCTGCAGCAGCTGGCTGCTAGATGGGCTTGGCCGTGAGCAGCCCATTTGTTTCCACCCAGGTTTGACCCCTGGATTGGGAAGATCCCCTGGAGAAGGGAATGGCTACCCTCTCCATGGAGAATCCCATGGACAGAGAAGCCTGGAGGGCCACAGTTCATAGGGTTGCAAAGAGTCCGACACAACTGAGTGACTAACACTGTCAGTTTCACTTTTTTTTTTAGTTCCTTCAGGCTCAGTGTGCGGGCAGCTGTAACATGATGTCTTGATGGCTGCAACATCCTTACTTTACTGATAGGGCAGGCGACGTTCTGGTTCACACAACTCTGAGATCACCTGATTCCACTTATGGTCTTTCTTAGAAAGAGAATATAATATCCTCTTTTTTTTCACCTTCTGTAGATGATCTTCAACTCTTACAAGGTCAGTTGAAGAGGAGGGGCAGGGCTCTAGCTGGGTGACAGGGACTATCTTGGTGGCAAAGGTACTTAGAGGGATTCCTTTTGGAGCACCTGGACTCCAATTCCAGAGCAAGATGAGAATCTGAGCCTAGCCATCTGTTGAAAAGGATTTGGCCGGCTGCTGCTTAGACCAGGGTCAGGAGTCTTTGAGCATGTCCAGGATGTTTTCTCACAACCAAGATGCTCTATTTTTCTCCCTCTCTGTTGATGCTTCATCATCAAAGACTCTCAGCTGCCCACCGGCTGATGATCTCATTCTTCTTACTGGCCTACTTGGGATTTTCCTTTTATTTTTTCTTTGTCAATAGTACTACCAAAGGGGGAACTTGATAATTCATTTTGACTGTGACCAGTTTTCTTATAAACATTTGAGTGAAGGTTTAAAAAAAAAAATTGTAATTGCTGGTTAAAAATGAAGAAAAGGCACTGAAGAAATATATGAATGTGATCAAAATGTTGATGATGGTCTACGGTGGACTTACAAGGAATGTGAGAGGTGTTTGAGACTGGAGATATGGGCTTGGTCTTCAAAAAGGGGAAAAGGAAGAAATATCAATTATGAATGATGGGGACTTTCCTGGTGGTCCAGTGGCTAAGACTCTGCACTCCCAGTGGAGGGGGGGCTAGTTTTGATCCGTGGTCAAGGAACCAGATCCCACATACCCCAACTAAAAGAATCCACATGCCACAACTAAGACCTGGTGCAGCCAAAGAAATAAATTTATAGAAAGTAAATATTAAAAAAAAATTTGAATTGTGAATGATGAACTGAACTTTAACCCTCTTGGTAAGCAAATGGGAAAACTAGAATCTAGGATGAGATCACTAAGAATAAATGGTATTTAATGAGCCTCATAATCTTTTACAGTGTTAATAGGCTGATCAGAGACATATTTAATAATTTGTCCCAATTTTACCAGGGCATGTGTTAACAACCACAATAAAACAGCTATCATTTACTCAACTCTTATTAGTGAAGGGAACTTTTCTAAGTGAGTAATGTCAAATTTCGTTTCATTTTTGGGAGAGGAATGGGTGATTTAGAACCTAACTATGTCTTTTTTTAAAAAAAATAGTGGAGCTTGCCTTTCTAAATGCTCTGGTTTCTAGTGATGGGACTGGCCCAGCTTGAAGTAGACAGTGTGGGTAACAGAGAGCTATCCAGTGATTTTTTATTCCTTACTGTCCCCAGATGCCCTGTCCTGACCAGGCTGTTGAGTTTCTGTATTCTAGTAGCATTTGGAGAGGAAAAAAGAGTTGGTTACCTCAGTTGGTTGAGTTTTATAAGAGGAAGGAACAAGCAGGAGCGGACGGCCAATGGGAACCATGCTTCGACTAGTGGCCATTGCTAACTGCCTAATCAAGATGGACGTAACTCTGTGGATGACCGTGAAGTAACTTTCATGTTCACAGCCCACTAATGGTTCTCTGCCAGTTTTCACTTACTATGGTACCATGTTGTGTCTGGATCAGACTATATCTCCATTTTATCTTCACAACAATTTTGAAAGGCAGAATGTATTCTCCCTAATTTTGGGTGGGGCAGGAAGCATGGGTGATGTGCCCAAAGTGATTACTGATAATTACAGAGCCAATCCAGCACATGCGTCTTCTGACTAATGACTCCAGCGCATAAAATATTCCTTCAGATGGTTAAGATTCTCTGATGTGTTTCAGCAGGCCAGCAGGAACATGAGTGTGAGATCTGACAGAGAGAGAATCTAAGTGGCTTTAAGCCAGAACCTGTCTGGGTCTCCCAGTTTGGATTTTTTCCTTGCTCTTATCTCAGGGTGAAGGAGTACTTTCTGGCAGTGAATCATCCCTGTGCATTTATGAAACAAGGCAGACAATTCCTCCTACGTCTGAAGTGCTTTCTCTTTTCTCCTTCATGCATTCTAAGGATGAGATTACCTCAGTAATTCTTACGACATAAGAATAACATCACAAATAAACAATAGCTTTCGAGGGAGTATGCCATTTCTTTTCATAAAAACTTTATGGGCTCTTCTAATTTTTCATATCTGATATCTTTGGCATTGGATCTTGATTTGGAGACAGAATTCTGTAATTGCAAAATATATGTCCTATTCAGAGAATTCTATGGAAGACATTTATGGGACCCTCTTCAGTTATCTATTTGGTAATTCTTAATGATTAGGCACCATCTTTCTTACTACAGAATCTATAGTATCAAGGAGCTTCCCAGGTGGCACAGTGGTAAAGAATCTACCTGCCAATCCCTGGGTCAGCAAGATTCCTTGGAACAGGAAATGGCAACGCACTTCAGTATTCATGCCTGGAATATTCCATGAACAGAGGAGCCTGGTGGGCTACAGTCCATGGGATTTCAGAGTCAGACATGACTGAGCAACTGAGTACCCATCACACACACACACACACACACACACACACACAATTAAGAGTTCAGCCTTCCACTCTGATTTCATGTACCACCCTGCACCTCAAGGTCATTTCTCAAATTAGAATGACCAAGAAGCCTCAGATGACTTCATGTTTCTTCCTGCTTTGTCAGTCCATGATTTGGAACCTGTTATAATAATAGGAATTGTTCGTGGAATAGCAAAATCCCAAGTTTTAGTTATTTTAGAGTAGGACTTCCGTTCAGTTCAGCTGCTCAGTCGTGTCCGACTCTTTGTGACCCCATGCACTGCAGCACGCCAGGCCTTCCTGTCCATCATCCACTCCCGGGGCTTACGCAAACTCATGTCCATCGAGTCGGTGATGCGATCCAACCATCTCATCCTCTGTCTGCCCCTTCTCATCCTGCCTTCAGTCTTTCCCAGCATCAGGGTCTTTTCCAATGAGTTAGTTCTTTGCATGAGGTGGCCAAAGTATTGGAGTTTCAGCTTCAGCATCAGTCCTTCCAGTGAATATTCAGGACTGATTTCCTTTAGGATGGACAGGTTGGGTCTCCTTGCTGTCCAAGGGACTCTCAAGAGTCTTCTCTAACACCACAATTCAAAAACATCAGTTCTTTGACGTGCAGCTTTCTTTATAGTCCAACTCTCACATCCATGTATGACTACTGGAAAAACCATAGCTTTGACTAGATGGACCTTTCTTTTAATTTCACGTCTGTAGTCACTATCTGCAGTGATTTTGGAGCTCCAAAAAATAAAGTCTGTCACTATTTCCATTGTTTCCCCATCTGTTTGCCATGAAGTGATGGGACCAGATGCCATGATCTTAGTTTTCTGAATGTTGAGTTTTAAGCCAACTTTTTCACTCTCCTCTTTCACTTTCATCAAGAGGCTCTTTAGTTCTTTGCTTTCTGCCATTAAAGGTGGTGTCATCTGCATGTCTGAGGTTATTGATATTTCTCCTAGCCATCTTGATTCCAGCTTGTGCTTCCTCCAGCCCAGCATTTCTCATGATGTACTCTGCATATAAGTTAAATAAACAGGGTGACAGTTTATAGACTTGACGTATCCCTTTCCTGATTTGGAACCAGTCTGTTTTTCCATGTCCAGTTCTAACTGTTGCTTCTTGACCTGTGTATAGATTTCTCAGGAAGCAGGTCAGGTGCTCTGGTATTCCCATTTCTAGGGTAGGACCTAAGAAGGTACAAACAATGAATATCTTAGCCTTCACTGAGGAATATGAGGGAGTGTCCTGGGTGTTTCCTGGTGGAGTAAGTGAAGTGTTATTTATGGAAGGTGTGTGATGAAGGAGGGAAAACGGAGTTGTTTTCTGCTAGGAGAGTGGAGAAGGTTATGTTTGTAGCGGGGGCAGGAGACCCAATTAGAAGAGCCTGACTAAAAGCAGCCTCTGAGTTTGCTCATGTAATGAGAACATAAAAGGGTTGAAACCTGCACATTGAAGGTAAAGGACAGGAGGAGTATCAAGCAAAGGATAAGACGTCAATTAGGAAGAAACTCTTCAGGGACTTCGGGAGAGAGTGAGTAAGAAATTTAAATCTATTTTTTAAAATCTTTTTTGACTGTGGAGAGTTTGGACTCTTGAGTTACATTGGAGAGTTTTAAGTGTGGGAAGTTAAAATCAAACGTTTTGTTGGCTTTGGCATGTAGGATAGATCAGGCAGAAAGCCCTGCTGGGTCACCAGCACTCTCATTGAGAGTATGCAGGTAGACTCTGGATTAGGGGTCAAAGTGGAGAAGGCAGAAGGGAAGACTCATTTGTCAAGACGGCTGCCTCTCAACATCCCAGGTCTTTGCTCTCCCACTGCAGCTGGAGAGAACAGAAGGGCAGACTTTGTACTGCCTCAGCCTTGAATGGTTTGCTTGATCATGGTTGTGAAGGGCTTGTGTTTGTCAGAGGAATTCAGCTGTTTAGCATAAGAGGCAATAGAAGGACTCTGGAGGACAGTTTGAGTTTCTCAAAACAAATCCAAGATGACTACTCCATCTGATATGGACCATGATTTATTTCTAGAATGGTTCTGTCTGCTCTGAAAGGACCCTCAGGATTTCCTCCCTTAATATAAGGAGGGGATTGCGTTGATCTCAGCCTCACATTGCCGTTCAAGAAGCATTTGACCATCAGGAATCTGATCCCTGAGTTCTCTGTGTTAGTGATGGGGGAGGCAGTGGGCTGTGCTGAAAGTATATGGGCATGGGACCCAGAAAGCAGGAATCTTGCCTTGTTGCACTCTGCCTGACAGTCTCCAGCTGTCCACTCTGGATAATCCTTGATCTTGCCAAGATCGGATACAACAGTGATGTGGAAGTGTTTTGTCATATGTAAACCATTATGTGTTGAGCATGGGAGATGATATTATTATTATTATTATTATATTTTCTTGATTTTTTTGTTCCTATGAGGACTGGTTAGATACTGTTAAGCCACAGAAGGAGAGACCTTTACCAAGCTAAGTCTAGTTTGGGTTCAGAAAGAACAAAGAATTCTATTTGGGGGCATTTGCAGCAGTATATATAAGTAAGTCAGGAAGTAGGTAGATTGAGTTTCTTTGTGCCAGCTAACTCTGAATCTCCTAGTTTTCTTTTGCCAGCAGGAGCCACCCATTGGTGTTTTTCTCTTAATCTCGTTAACTGATTTGTTTGTATAAAATGAAATGATGAATTTTTTTCACATTAAATGTTAAGCTAAGAGCTGCTGTAGACCATTCAGGATTGATTGCATTTGGAGAAAGGGCATCATTACCTTTGTAATGATGAAGAATGATGTTCAAGAGGAATTATTTAGTAGTATTGGTGCATCTCCCTTGACACACACAGTGTATGTAAAACTTCATACTTCCATAATTAGTAAATTAGGGGTAACTCTTTTTGGAAAAAAAAAAGAATATATTCTACCAATGGATTTATAGCAGGTTTCCTTTTAGTAAGCCTCCCCAGTGCCTTTATAATTTGATCGACCTTTTCCACATACTTCTTTTACAAAGAAAGCCACATCTGGATATGACAAATCAAAATAAGCATGTTATGGATTTGGGCTCTTTAAAAACCAATTTTTGCTACTGCTTGTAATATTTCAGTAAAGGCAACATCACTTCATCAAAGAAATAAAAGCCTCCCAAACCTCTTGTGTAATAGAGTTCCAAGGCTCAGCTCCCTCCTTTTTTTTTTTTTAACATATAGAGAAATATATAATGTACCTAAATTTTGGTATCAGAAAAAAATTAAGTCCCCTTGAAATTTTACTGTAATAAGGTTTGACTTGTGAGCCTTTTTTTTTTTTTCCTGTGACTTTGAACAAATGGCCTTTTCTTCTTCGGGTGGTCATCTGGCCCTTTCCTGTGTATGTGTGCAGGGCAGGAATCCCCTCATGTCTAAGGTGGCTTTCCTTGAAGGTGGACCCCTGGCAGAGGAGTAGACTTTGGACTTGGTCAGTAGTCTCTCCTCTCGTCCCTCCCTGCCTTCCTCCTCTCTCCTTTCCCCTTCTTCCCCCTCTCTCCTTCCACTCCCTCCTTCTCTCGTCCCTTTTCCCTCCTCCACAATACAGGCGAACAGCGTTCTGCTGGAGAGAAACCTTCGTTTCTAAAGTGAATTTGAGGTGTGCCGTCAAAATTACTTCCCTGCATTTCTTTGAGGCTTTGAGGGTTGTCAGCGTGCTCACTATATCCGTGACTGATGTTTTTGTAGCTTGCTGTGCTCTGGGCAAGGCTTCTAGCTACGATTTTTCAGTAAAAACCCTCTTCCCCTGCCTGAGATGGAGCCTCCAGCCAGAGGCCGGCAGCGGAGGCAGCCGGTTTCCAGGCAGGCCTGGAGAATAGCATCTTTGTGGGGCGCGGGCAGCGAAGCCCGAGCCTTGGACCAGGGCCCCTCGCAAGGAGCGGTCAACTTCTGCTTGCAGAACCTGCGTCCCGCCCGATTCACTGCCCACGGGAAGGGGAACAGGCAAAGCTGAACAAACGCAGGGAGCAGCAACAGGGCGTTTCCCCTCGTCTGTCCTTTTCCTAAGTTGCAGAGCTTTTCCATTTTAATATCGCCTGCCACATTTTAGAAAATTAGTGTAGCAGAGCCGAATAGATTGTTAGCAACAACCGATAATGCTCCTTGTGTTATTACACTCGCTCTGCTGGGAGTGTCTGCCGGGAATCCATGGAACCCTCCTGTCCATGGAACCCTCCTCTCCATGGACAGGCTCAGGGGGTGAGTGTTTCCCGCCCTTGGCATGTAAAGCCCGTGGACATTTTTCCACCAGGAAACTTCCATTAGATTCATCAAAATGGTGAGAAACTACTGACCAAGTCCAAAGTCTACTCCATCACTTCCCCTCACTTTCCAACACACACAGACATGCACACACACACACAGGGTCACATAGACATGCACACACATAGAGTTTTACGGACGAGGAAAAAGAATCCAGAAGAGATGGGGGTGGGAACCAGTCAGGTGTAGGCTGGGACCAGATCTCCTGTCCCTACTCTGATCTGGCACAAAATTGAACCCACCTCTGGGGGACAGAATTGCATTAGAACCTGTGCTATGAGCGCAGTAGTCACAGGATATAGCTAGATAACTCACATCACACTTCAGGACAGTCCTCTCTTTATAAATGCCCTTTAAGCGTCTTCTGTTTCTCCCTTGCCCAGCCTGGGTCTCACTCACAGTAGCTGCTCTCTCTGTTGACTGAGTGAACCTCCGTGGTGATAAGATTCTTATAAAACTAAGATAGATTCTTAGTTTTATACAGCCAGTTCTTTGAGCTCAAGAATTATGAATCCTTCATCTTCCTCCTGCTCTGCTTGCCTTCCTCACCCCATAATCCTGGCTCCTGGGGCAGTTGCCAGCAGGAGACAGTCCAGACTTAAAATCCCTCACTCTTACCTTGTAAGTTCCTTCTGACAACTACTGACCTGCAAACACAAGTGTCAATGCTTAGAGCTAAGGGTAACTTTGCATAAAATTAGCAATTTATGTAAGATTACTTCTTGAGAAACCTATATGAAGATCAGGAAGCAACAGTTAGAACTGGACATGGACCAACAGACTGGTTCCAAATAGGAAAAGGCATACATCAAGGCTGTATATTGTCACCCTGCTTATTTAACTTATACGCAGAGTACATCATGAGAAACACTAGGCTGGAAGAAGCACAAGCTGGAATCAAGATTGCTGGGAGAAATATCAATAACCTCAGATATGTAGATGACACCACCGTTATGGCAGAAAGTGAAGAGGAACTAAAAAGCCTCTTGATGAAAGTGAAAGAGGACAGTAAAAAAGTTGGCTTAAAGCTCAACATTCAGAAAACTAAGATCATGGCATCTGGTCCCATCACTTCATGGGAAATAGATGGGGAAACAGTGGAAGCAGTGTCAGATTTTATTTTTGGGGGGCTCCAAAATCTCTGCAGATGCTGATTGCAGCCATGAAATTAAAAGACGCTTACTCCTTGGAAGGAAAGTTATGACCAACCTAGATAGCATATTAAAAAGCAGAGACATTATTTTTGCCAACAAAGGTCCGTTTAGTCAAAGCTGTGGTTTTTCCAGTGGTCCTGTATGGATGTGAGAGTTGGACTGTGAAGAAAGCTGAGTGCCGAAAAATTGATGCTTTTGAACTGTGGTGTTGGAGAAGACTCTTGAGAGTCCCTTGGACTGCAAGGAGATCCAACCAGTCCATCCTGAAGGAGATAAGTCCTGGGTATTCATTGGAAGAACTGATGCTGAAGCTGAAACTCCAATACTTTGGCCACCTCATGTGAAAAGTTGATTCATTGGAAAAGACTCTGATTCTGGGAGGGATCAGGGACAGGAGGAGAAGGGGACGACAGAGGATGGGATGGCTGGATGGCATCACCGACTCGATGGACATGAGTTTGAGTAAACTCCGGGAGTTGGTGATCGACAGGGAGGCCTGGTGTGCTGCGATTCATGGGGTCACAAAGAGTCGGACACGACTGAGTGACTGAACTGAACTGAACAACTTTAAAACATTTTATTTATTTATTTATTGACTGTGATGGTCTTTGAAGCAGAAGTAGATGTTTTTCTGGAATTCCTTTGCTTTTTCTATGATCCAGCAGATGTTGGCAATTTGACATCTGGTTCCTCTGCCTTTTCTGAATCCAGCTTCAACATCTGGAAGTTCTTGGTTCACATACTGTTGAAGCCTAGCTTGTAGGATTTTGAACATTACCTTGCTAGCATGTGAAATGAGTGCAATTGTGCAGTAGTTTGAATGTTCTTTGGCATTACCCTTTTTTGGGATTGGAATGAAAACTGACCTTTTCAAGTCCTGTGGCCACTGCTGAGTTTTCCAAATTTGCTGCCACATTGAGTGCAACACTTTAACAGCATCATCTTTTAGGGTTTGAAATAACTCAGCTGGGATTCCATCACCTCCGCTAGCTTTGTTCGTAGTGCTGCTTCCTAAGGCCCACTTAACTTTGTACTACAGGATGTCTGGTTCTAGATGAATGATCACACCATCATGGTTATCTGGGTCATTAAGATCTCTTATGCATAGTTCTTCTGTGTATTCTTGCCACCTTTTCTTAATAGCTTCTGCTTCTGTTAGTTCCATACCATTTCTGTCCTTTATTGTGCCCATCTTTGCATGAAATGTTATCTTGGTACTACTAATTTTCCTGAAGAGATCTCTAGGCTTTCCCATTCTGTTGTTTTCCTCTTTTTCTTTGCATTAATCACTTAGGAAGGCTTTCTTATCTCTCCTTGGTATTCTTTGAAACGGCATTCGGATGGATATAGCTTTACTTTTCTTTTTTGCCTTTAGCTTCTCTTCTTTTCTTAGCTCTTTGTAAGGCCTCCTCAGACAACCATTTTCCATTTTTGCATTTCTTTTTCTTGGGGATGGTTTTGATCACCACCTTCTGTACAGTGTTACCAACTGTCTGTAGTTCTTCAGGCACTCTGTCTGTCAGATCTAATCCAATAAATCTATTTGTCACTTCTACTGTATAATCATAAGGGATTTGATTTAGGTCATACCTGAATGGCCTCATGATTTTCCCTACTTCCTTCAATTTAAGTCTGAATTTTGCAGTAAGGAGTTCAAGTTCTGAGCCACAGTCAGCTCCCAGTCTTGTTTTTGCTGACTGTCTGGAGCTTATCCATCTTCAGCTGCAAAGAATATAACCAATCTGATTTCAGTATTGACCATCTGGTGATGTCCATGTGTAGACATTAAACCCTATTTAATTTTGATGGTTTTTATTAAAAAAAAGCTTTTCAAAATATTGACTGCTATGCCAGTGAAGCATTAGGTGCTTTACATGCATTATTTAATTAAATCATCATAACAGGAAGCTGGTACTATTGTTATCCTCACTGAGGAGCAAACTGAAGTTTAGAGAACTGAAGGATCTTCATCAGGTTTGCACAACTAGGAGCCAGGATTCAAATCCAGTTGTCTGGCTTCAAAGCTGTGCTGCTTCAGTATCATATGGACACCGTTAGGACTGGAATGAAAGTGTTAGGTATTAGAATAAAGGGAAAGAAGACTTCACAGGATGATTGGGGCCAGGTTGCATTAATTTAATGCAGGAGCATTAAATGTCAGGTCTTCAGTAATGGGGAGACAGACTTTGAAATGAATTCATAAAAGAACTCGCATGCATCTTCACTGAGGAGATGAGGAACGCTCATGTCATGAGACAGAGGTTTGACCCAAGCAGGAAGTTTCTTCCAACTTGGAGAGTCTGTGACTTTGAACCCTTTGGCAGAACTATGCTCTGAAGCAAGTACATACGTCCATCTTTATTGCTGACACCCCATGGAAGTGATACCAGGAGACTCTCAATCTAACAATCCCCTGACACAGTTCTAGACTTTGAATGTTGAAGACTGTTCATAATGGGTGAGGGAATGGGCTATCAGTGAGTCTGTCTGTCTGTTTTTAAACTTCAGTCTCTGCTATGTGTCAGCTTTAGAGGCTGGCCTAAACGGTGGGGCATTCTGTGGTAGAAAGGGTGTAGACTTGGGGACTGGCTAGACTAGGGATGGAATAGTAATTCAGCTATGCAGTGCTAACCGTGGGCAAGGTACCTAACCACACTGAGCCCTAGTTTTCTCATCTATAAATGGGGACAAGCCTATCTTATCAGAAAGCACCTACCTTATGTTCCAAAAGTCAAGAACTTAGTCCGTCGGATGAGCCTACCACCTGATCCTGTTAGCATCTTCATTAATGATCAGCATCAGCATCATGTTTTCACCCTGGTTAGAATTTCTCCATGGGGTTAGATTGTGAAGCTTAGACACCTCTTTCCTAGGAGAAGCAATGTGGGGAAAGTTTGTTCAGTTTGCAGTAAGAAGATCTATGTCAAGTCCAAGCTCAAATAGTTCACGACTCTGACCCTGGACAATAGGTTTAAAACCAACTTCCCAGGATTGTTGTAAATGTTGGTTGAGGGAAAAGCTGTGAAAACATTATAAACCCATAACCTCTTAGACAGAATGGTAAAACTCCATTATGCCATAGCTTTGAAAGAATTCAACTGACATTTCATAACCCTTGATCTACTACACGAGTAGTCCTTTGCTCAAGTATTTCTCAGCAGAAAGCCTCCATCTTTGAGGCTCACTTTGCTCGTTTCTCTGGTGTTCAGCCTCTAGGACTGTATGCCCTTCTCTCATTGGCGTTAAAGTGGTATGATTCTGGCCTGATCCCTGCATGGCCTATGGTGTCTTGACCTGTCTACTGAGTCTTGGGCCCACTGCTGCCAGGGGGACCCAGCTGGAGCTAATTTGCTGGGCTGAGTCACTGCGTCTGGTTGGGACAAGTTGGGCGTATTTTTTCAATCTCAAGTGTCTCTCTGGGACCTTCTCCTGCTTACCCCTTTGCTGAGTGCCTCGGCGTAGGTGGTGGTTGAGCACAGTCGCTCCCTTCTTTTGGGGAGCTTCGTTTTCCGGGGTGAAGGTTGGCATAATGTGCTTGGTAACAGCCTTGAGTTCTTCAGGACTCCCTGTCATTTAGGGCTAAATTGTTTGGTGACATGATAATTGCTACAGAATCCAATGTGAAGGGAGGTCAAGGATGGTTAGCCCAGTGAAAGAAGGTTTATTACTGCTTATCCAGGGGATGTTCATGAAAACATTCATTAGTGCTGCTCAGGAGAAAGAAAATAGTGTCAGCAGAGTAGTCCAACCTGGCAACTTCCATGGGAAAGCACGGACAACCAAAGAGAGCCTTGCCTCAGGATAAAGTGGGATTCCAGAGGCTTAGCTGGGCTCGCACAGCCGGCCAGGGCTGACACTGCAGCGCAAGGATGGAATTGTGGCTTGAGAATGCAGGGGTTGTGAATTCAGGACTTGCTTTTGCATTCTCCATTGTGTCATTTATTTCTCTTTTAGTTTCCTTAATTTCCGTCTTGAATTCTGTCAGATGCTTGCAGAGTATTTGCCATCAGGCAACAAGTAAATTTGTCTTTGGGGATCTGCTAGGGAATCAGACCCTGGCTTCAGGTCATCAGTGAATCAGAGAACCTGGGTTCTAGTCTTTTCTCTTCTTTTTTTATGGCTGTGTGGTGGCTTCTCTTGCTGAGGGACATGGGCTGTAGAGTAGAAGGGCTTCAGTAGTTGGGGTGTACAAACTCATGTCCCCTGCATTGGAGGCAGATTCTTAACCACTGGACCGCCAGGGAAGTCTCTGGGTTCTAGTCTTAACCTTAAAGCTGTTCCACTCCTTGCCATGCAAGGTCTGGTCCATGGGTGAGCAGCATTACTTGGGAGCTGATCTTGGGCCCACCTGCATTTGTGAATCATCTTCTATGTCTTAACATCCCCAGCTGACTCATCTGCACATAAAAGTTTGGTCAAAGTGATATGGCTAGAGAAGGCAGGGCTTTTTCTATCTTCTTCTTTTTTTTAATATTTAGCCTCAGGTCTTAGTTACGGCCCTTGGGATATTGCATTGTGGTGCCTGGGTTCTCTAGTTGTGGTGCGCAGGTGTGTTTGGGCTTAGTAGCCCTGAGGCATGTGGGTTAATAGTTCCCTGACCAGGAAACCAAGAACTTCCAGATGTTCAAGCTGGATTTAGAAAAGGCAGAGGAACCAGAGATCAAAATGCCAACATCCACTGGATTGTAGAAAAAGCAAGAGAATTTCAGAAAAACATCTACTTCTGCTTCATTGACTACACCAAAGCCTTTGACTGTGTGGATCACAACAAACTGGAAAATTCTTAGATTGGAATACTAGACCACCTGACCTGCCTCCTGAGAAATATGTGTGCAGGTCAAGAAGCAATGGTTAGAGCCAGATATGGAACAATGGACTGGTTCCAAATTGGGAATGGAGTACATCAAGGCTGTGTATTGTCATCCTGCTTATTTAACTTATATGCAGCGTACATCATGAGAAATTCTGGGCTGGATGCAGCACAAGCTGGAATCAAGGTTTCTGGGAGAAATATCAATAACCTCAGATATGCAGATGATACCATCCTTATGGCGGAAAGTGAAGAGGAACTGAAGAGCCTCTTGATGAAAGTGAAAGAGGAGAGTGAAAATGCTGGCTTAAAACTCAACATTCAGAAAATTAAGATTATGGCATCTGGTCCCATCACTTCATGGCAAATAGATGGGGAAACAATGACAGACTTTATTTGTTTGGTCTCCAAAATCACTGCAGATGGTGACTGCAGGCATGAAATTAAAAGATGCTGCTTGGAAGAAAAGCTATGACCAACCCAGATAGCATATTAAAAAAGCAGAGACATTACTTTGCCAACAAAGGTCCTTCTAGTCAAAGCTATGGTTTTTCCAGTAGTCATGTATGGATGTGAGAGTTGGACTATAAAGAAAGCTGAGTGCTGAAGAATTGATGCTTTTGAACTGTGGTGTTGGAGAACATTCTTGAGTCCCTTGGACTGCAAGGAGATTCAACCAGTCCATCCTAAAGGACATCAGTCCTGAATATTCATTGGAAGGACTGATGTTGAAGCTGAAACTCCAATACTTTGGCCATCTGATGTGAAGAACTGACTCATTTGAAAGGACCCTGATGCTGGGGAAGATTGAAGGTAGGAGAAGAAGGGGACGACAGAGGATGAGATGGTTGGATGGTATCACTGACTCAATGGACATGAGTTTGAGCAAGCTCCTGGAGTTGGTGATGGACAGGGAAGCCTGGCATGCTGCAGCCCATGGGGTTGCAAAGAGCTGGACATGTCTAAGTGACTGAACTGAACTGACCAGGGATTGAACCGTCATTCCCTGCACTGGAAGGAAGATTCTTAACCACTGGGCTACCAGGGAAGTTCCTTTATCTTCTTATTTATTATTTTGTATCCACAGGACCTATCTAAAGTTTAGCATACAGTGGTTGCAAAATCCATGAATCTTTCTCTGACTTTGAGCATGTCCAAACTGCTAGGGACTTTGTAAACTTTCAGGGACTTAATTGTAAAGTGGTGTAAAGAGAGGGCTGGTGAATGGAGTTGGTGTCAACCTTCAGTGTTTGAAAAACAGACATGAACATTTGAATGACTGATGATGGCAGTGGTGGTTTTATTTTTTTTAATTTTAATTTTTAATTAGAGGATAATTACTTTACAATATTGTGATGGTTTCTGCCATACATCAACATGAACTGGTTTTAATATGGCTATCTTTGGCCTAATAAGTCAAAAGCTCTGAAGATGGGTCATAGGATTTCTATGTTGTAAAATTCCCTGTTATGTTCAGTAATATTTATTACAGTATCATACATAAAAACAATCTTTAAATGTCCCTTAAGAGGAAATGAATAGATATAATGTAATACAATTCAAAAATCTAAATTAAAGAATAGAACTACACATATAAACATTAATAAGTCTAAAGAATTTTTTTGAGAGAAGAAAGTTCCAGAGGAGGTGTAAAGTATGGTACTATTTAAAGTTAAAAAAAAACCTGTGTGTATGTAATGGAAACATACTTATGTAGCAGAAGTGTCAAGTTCTAGATGGGAAAAATAAACACCAAGTTCAGGGCATTAGTTAACTTTGAGAGAGAAGGGGATTAAATGGGAGCTTCATGTTTTATTTATTTATTTTTTAAATAAAGAGTAAAGAAATAAAGGTTGTAGTAGCAAACTTGGAAAAAAAGCAACATGGAAAAAAATATTTTTTTGAAAAGGTATTATCATCATTATTACTCATTATCATCATTATTCATGTTACTATTCTCTATACTTTTTCTGAATACTTAAAATATTTCATTATAAAACAACTAAAGCAAAATCCTCCTGATAATTGTGATGCAGACAGTTGGCATTCTTTCTAAGGGGATTTTAAATATGTAAATATTTTTTCACTTGGCTGCATCAGGTCTTGGTTGTTGCACACAGGATCTTCACTGCTGAGTGTGGGATCTGTTTCAGCATCAGACTCATTTTAGTTGCAGCCTGCAAACTCTTAGTTGCTGTATTGTTGTTGTTGTTTAGTTGCTAAGCCATGTCTGCCTCTTTTGCCACCTCATGGACTGCAACCCACCAGGCTCCTCTGTCCATGGGATTCCCCAGGCAGGAATACTGGAGTGGGTTGCCATTTCCTTCTCCGGGGGATCTTCCCGACCCAGGGATCGAACCTGCATCTCCTGCATTGGCAGATGGATTCTTCACCACTGAGCCATCTGGGAAGCCCCCACCTTGTTGTTCAGTCGCTCAGTCGTGTCTTACTCTCTGCGACCCCGTGGGCTGCAGGCGGCAGGGAAGCCCTCATGCTTGCTCTTTGTTGTAGCATGTGGGGTCTAGTTCCGTGACCAGGGAATGAACCTGGGCCTTCTGCTTTGGGAGCTCAGAGTCTTATCCACTGGACCACCAGGGAAGTCCCTCTCAGGGAATTCTTGCCTTAGATATGTCTAAGGACCTTTCAGTTTTAAATATGTTTGTGCACAGAGAACTCTTACCCAACCACCCTCTCTTGTTCTCTTACATGACACATGCCTATTAGGATGTACCCGAGGTCTGTGGCTTCTCTGCATTCTGTCCTGATGAAATGCAGCTTTTCTCATGTTTGTGCTGTTGGTGAAACCCACCTATCTGACGCTGCTTTAAGGACCTCGCCTACAAGGCCTCTTCTCTGTTGTCTTCTGTTTTTTCTGGAAGGGGGCGGTTCTGACCTACAACTATCCTAACCTTAGAGCTCTAACCTTAGGGTCACCTCCTGCCCCCACCTTCCCTAAGCCACATTCATTTTCATAACACCTTCACTGACCCTTCAGTTCCATGGTAGGACTTAGTTGCCCTGTGAATCTTACAAATTTTCATCACCTCCCCCCAAGTATCATCATTTGCAATCAGTTCTCTTATTTCTCTACCTGCTTTCCAAACTTCCTTAAGTGTCCCTGAAGTTTAATCAGTAACGATGACACTTGTTGGTCTATGACTCAGGGAACGTTTAGAAGGCAGAAGTGGCTCTAACAGCTGGTGTCAACCAAACTTTTAAATTAAATTAGTTTAGAATTATTTTTAATATACTCTGCCGCATGAGTTCTAAACCAAGGGTAGGGACTTCCCTGCTGCTCCAGTGGTTAAGACTCTGCGCTTCCATGAGGGGCTCACTGTCAGTTCCTGGTGTGGAGCTAACATCCCACATAACCTGTGGCCAAAATATTCTTTAAAAAATTATAATAAACCAAGGGTGAGGAACTTCCCTGGTGGTCCAGTGGTTGAGACGTTGCCTTCCAAGGCAGGGGGTGAGCGTTCAGCGCCTGGTTGGGGAGCTAGGATCCCACATGTCTTATGGTCAAGAAACCAAAATATAGGACAGAGACAATATCGTAAATTCAGTAAAGACTAAAAAAATGGTCCACGTTAAAAAAATAAATAAATAAACCAAGGGTGGTCTTCCCCTTACTCCCCCCAGGGCTATTTGACAGTGTCTAGCAGCAGCAGCAGCAGCAGCAGAGACATTTTTGGTTTTCACAACTAGGGGAGTGCTACTGGCCTGGTGAGGGTAGAGGCCAGGGATGCTGCTAAACACCCCAAGGCACAGAACAGCTGCACCCCCCATAACAAGGAATTTGCCATCTAAAATGGCAGGAGTGCTGAGGTTGAGAAACTTGGCTCTATAGACCCTCATATGATGAATATCCCTCTATCAGTGAGGCAGAATGGATGGGGCTACAGTCCTATAAGTGTGGGGCTGTGGAACAGGGAGTGCGGGATTCCCTGCGGGGCTGTGCAGAGACCATTCCTGTTTCATCATCCTGGCAGGGTGGGGGCTAGGGGGGTGATGCTGTTGGAGATGGAAGATGGGAAGAGATGAAGTAGATTAAGGAAAAACTAGAGAGGAACAAAGTCCAGGTACTTGGGAGAATAGAGGAAAGCTTATTCGGATGCCTTTGAACTTGGCACTTGGCTATGAATAACACTTTCATGCTAGAGAAATGCAGGATAGCTTGCTTATTTTCAGATATTTCCAGTGTGAAAGGTGGTAGATAGTTGCAGTCATGGCCCCGAGTGACTCATGCCATCCTGTTTCCACCGGCCTGCAGTGTGATTCTTGCCATTCCTCTGTTCAAGAGGTGGTGTCTCTTTTCATCCCATGAATCTGGGCTGGCCTTATCACTTGCCTTAACCTGAAGAATGTGGAGGGAGTGATGTTGTGTGACCTCTGGGGCCATTCAGCTTTGGCTTTCTCCCTCCAGGAACATTTCTACTGTCATGCGAGAACTCCCCGCCTGATAAAGCCTCTTTGCGGGAAAGGCCCAGGCACCCAGTGTCCCAGCCCAGCCCAGCCCCCGCCAAAATTCCAGCTCATTGCATCTCTGCCAGTGAACGCAGATGAATCAGCGTATCCACCCAGCCAACCCATAGCATAGTGAGAAACAATAAATCGTGGCTATTTTAAGCCACTTGTCTTTGGGGTGGTTTGCTACACAGCAATAGATAATTGGACATTGTGCATGAGTGACTTCATTTGGATGTTGTTAGAAGTTGTGGATATTTTGGTGTTAGAACATGTGCGAATGTGCTAAGTCACTTCAGTTGTGTCCAACTCTGTGCAACCCTATGGACTGTGGCCTGCTAGGCTCCTCTGTCCATGGGATTCTCCCGGCAAGAATGCTGGAGTGGGTTGCCATGCCCTCCTCCAGGGAATCGTCCTGACCCAGGGATTGAACCGCGCCTCTCATGTCTCCTGCATTGGCAGGCAGAATCTTTAGCACTGGCACCACCTGGGAAGCCCTTGTGTTAGAATATGTGTGTAAATATCAGACCATGGTTAAAAGACACTGAGTTCTTCCTCCTTTGCACTTGTAGCACTTCTCGGAGCTTCTGGATGAGTTCTCCCAGAACGTCTTGGGCCAGCTCCTGAACGACCCTTTCCTCTCAGAGAAGAGTGTGTCGATGGAGGTGGAGCCGTCCCCGACGTCCCCGGCGCCCCTCATCCAAGCTGAGCACAGCTACTCCCTCTGTGAGGAGCCACGGGCCCAGTCGCCATTCACCCACATCGCCGCCAGCGACAGCTTCAATGACGGTAAACCCAGAGTGGGGGAAGCGGCTGGGACCTTGGCACCTTTGGCCCTGAGCTCCTTGCGGGTGCGGAGCGTGTGTTACAGTATCATCAGCACGCGCTTCAGCCACATACCTGCTGTGTGTGGCCTGTGCTTGGGCCCTGGGGAAATGCAAAGAGGCACAGAATGTAGCTCTACCTGAGACTGTGTGCTCTGGGAATTTGCTAGAACTGAATGGTACTAATTGCTCTTTTTGACCCTGTGGACTGGGCATCAAAGCATCCTTTCACATGTCAGGTTGGCCTCTCTGGTTGATAACTCCAGTACATCCACCATTTCAAGAGATCATGCCATGTTTGTTTTTTTTCCCTGAGAAAGAATGTTTATGACCACTCTTCTCCATAAACACTTCTTGGGTATCCTCTGGACCCATTTCCAACATGTTTCCTTAACCCCATGTATAGGAGATCTTGGCAAGCATTCCTAGACTTTCTCGTTGGTTACCCTTTCATGCCCATTATCAAGGCCATTAGCTTGGTATGTGTTGAGAGTTTAGTTTTCCTGGTCTTAGAGATGTTCACATGTTTTTACCATTACTCCATAGGACTTTAGTTGGTACAGGCTCTATGAAACTTTTAAAATTGAATTTTCTATGTTTGCTTTCCTAGAAGTATAACCACCTATTTTAGTATCTTGAGTAAGTTTTGAAAACTGTATCCTCTAATGCTAGTTTGGCATATGCTCTCTTCTCCCGGCAGGATGGCAGAGTGCAGGATAGTCCCTAACTTGATGTCCTCTGTCTTGACCTAGATGTCCCCTCCCCTCCTATACCACTCTACACATGACACGTCTTGTGAAGTGACTACCTACAGGATAGGGTGCCTCCTGCTTCCTTGGGTTAAAGGCACATGCCTGTGTTCACTTCACAAAGAGGCCATTAGCTTTGTGGGGGTTTCCCTTCTCCAGTTGGGGCTCTTAGATCTATCACATGCATGCATGTGCATGCTCAGTTGTGTCTGACTCTTTCAACCCCCAGGCTGTAGCCTGACAGCCTCCTCTGTCCATGAAATTTTCCCAGCAAGACTGCTGGACGAGGTCACCATTTCCTCCTCCAGGGGATCTTCCCGAGCCGGAAATTGAACCCACGACTACTGCGTCTACTGCATTAGCAGGCAGATTCTTTACCATTGAACCACCTGGGAATCCCTCATAGATCTACTACTGTGCTGTATGTGGGTAACCCAGGTTTCCCATATTGCAGATGGGTTCTTTTACCAACTGAGCCACCAGGGAAGCCCAAGAATACTGGAGTGGGTAGCTTATCCCTTCTCCAGAGGATATTCCCAACCCAGGAATCAAACCAGGGTCTCCTACATTGCTGGCAAATTCTTTACCAGTTGAGCTGCCAGGGAAGCTCCTTAGATCTACTAATGACCTCTAACAGAACCAACTCTGGGATCAGTAAAACATCTTATCTTGGGACGGAGAATGCTGCAGGTTTTTTCTTTCTCAGGCTTATTCTTCTTTTGATTAGAGGTCTACCCACAAACAGCCCAGAAACTTTGGCCTTCTGTCCTCAGTGAAGGGATGGTCCCAAATCTGTGGGTGAGTTCTTTCCTGACTGGACCCTTTGGAGCCCTAACTGTATTCTCAGATTTCTCCTGATGAGAGGTTAGATGCATGATGATCTAATCCTTCTTCTCTGTGGTTTCTCTACTGTCCCTGCCTCAACAAGGGAACAGGGTGAGGGGAAGTCCCCTGGGAGGGACGGAAGGAAATACAGCTGAAATAATTCGAGGATGTGGAGCTGTTCTGAGGGTAACATGAGATGATGTGTTTAAAGAACCTGGGACAGTGCCCACCACATAGTATTTCAGTGACTTAGTGTTTCTTCCTTCTCTCCTCACCTCCTCTTTCTTCCTCTGTTGTTGCAGAGTTGTTATTGTTCGTTTTCCTGATCCCCTTCTTTTCCTACTGCTTCTCCTCCTTTCACTCTTTCTTCTCCCCTCCTCTGCTCTCCATCTTTTTTCCCCTTTCAGTTTCTTATTAAATCATTTCCAGGAATGACCTCTGTTCAAATTCAGGGATATGGTCTCTGTTATGACTATATACCCTTCATTTTATTATAACGTGGAGGACAACTATAGAGAGTCAGCCTTTTTCTGCATTTTAGCTTAGATAAACTCATGCAGTCCCTGCCTTAGTTGCTTTTTTTTTTTTTTAATGGACTGTAGCACTAGATGGGAGATTAGACTAAATGACCTTTAAGATTTCTCCCAGTGCTGAGGTTCTGTGTGGATGTGGTTTCTGTTTAATGTTTGTAACTGCCTTTGCATATGGTTTTCCCATTCTCTCTCTCTCTTTTTTTAATATTCTTTTTGATATGAACTATTTTAAATGTCTTTATTGAAATTGTTACCATATCGTTTCTGTTTTATGTTTTGGTGTTTTTGGCAGTGAGGCAAGTGGGATCCTAGCTCCACAATTAGGGATTGAACCCACATTCCCTACATTGAAAGATAAAGTCTTAAACACTGGACTACCAGGGAAGACACTACCCATATTCTCTTTACTGGTTTGCCTCTGTTATTTCTACAGTTCCTTTGATGCCTCTATTTCAAGCCCTACTTCCCTTTGTGGAAGTCATTTCTAATACCTCTTGTATAGTTATTTACTGCTGTGTTAACAGATCTCCCAAAATTCGTGGCTTAAACTAGCAATAATCATTTATTACCTCTCATGATTTCTGTGGATCAAGAATTCAGGACTTGCTCACATAGGTGGTTCTCGCTGTTGACTGAAAAAAACTCACAACTTAAAAGTTGAGAATTATGTTTTATTTGATGGACTTTCTGAGGACTGAAGCCTGGGATACAGCTTCTCAGATAGCTCTGAGGTTCTGTTCCAAAGAGGTAAGGGAGGAGTCAGGTTATATAGGAGTTTTTGCAACAAAATCCAGGTAGTCAGAACATTCAAAAATTACTGTTAATTAAAGAAAAACCAGACATCTCAAGTTAGTGAATTTAGCATTTTTCTCTGTTTCGAGAAGATGAAAGATCCTGGGCTCATTGAAATCATTCTTCTGATATGCACCTTAACTATCTAGGACCAGTAACTTGTTCTTTCCCATCCTGAGTTCCTTCATGGCTCACTGTGTCCTCAGATGGTAGAAAGTACTGGAGCCCTGTGGGGACTCTTTTACAAGGGCATTAATTTCATTACGGAGGGCGTCACCCTCATGACCTAATTATCTCCCCAATGCCCAACCTCCTATGACCATTACTTTGGGCATTAGAATTTTAGCATGTGAATTCTGGGAGGACACAAACATTCAAACCGTGCTAGCAAAAGGAGAGTTGACATTTTAACTAAGATAGACAGGGAAGGCCTTTCTTTAAAGGTAGCATTTGAGCAAAGATCAGCAGATGAGGAAAAGAACTAGGTGTATGTGCAAGAGGCTTCTAGGCAGAGGGGATGGCCCTGTGTCAGGGGTGTGATAACAACATAGCAACACCTCTGTTGTATTCCATTATCTGTGGAGCTAGTCAGCCATGCAGCAGCCTTGGTTCTAGAATATGCAGATCAGAGCTGGCCTAAACAATCTGGGCAACTTTCCGCTTCAAATCCATGTTTGCTGAGCACTTACCATGTGTTCTAGATACTTGTGAGACAATGATAGTAAAACTTGGTGTGTACTAAGTCCTTCAGCCATGTCCATCTCTTTGCAACCCTATGGAGCCCGCCAGGCTCCTCTGTCCATGGGATTCTGCAGGCAAGAATACTGGAGTGGGCTGCCATGTCCTCCTTCAAGGGGATCGTCCCAACATAGAGATCGAACCCACATCTCTTTATTTCTCCTGCATTGGCAGGTGAATTCTTTACCACTAGCACCACCTGGGAAGCCCAGTAAAACTTAGATTCTTACCTCAAAGTAGCTCAGAGTCTAGGGAAGATACCATGTACCCCAATACTTGATCAGACTGAATACAAGCAGTGTCCTGAGAGGAAACTGTAGCAGCTCAGAGAGAGAGCATGCCCAGTGATGATCACAGGAAAAGTTGCAGGAACGAGGCAGAATTTCATTTGAGCCCTAAAGTGTTGAGTAAAGTTGAAACAGCGGTGATGGTTGGAGGGAAGCAGATAGTGGACACAGGGCTAGGACACTGATTCTTCTAAAACAAAACCCTGAGTAAAATGATTGCAAATAAGCAGGTTTCCAAAAGTTCAGGATCCCCTCCTCTTCCTGATAACACTTTTTTTTTTTTTTGCTTTCTAATGCTAATCAGTATACATGTAGCATAAAGGAGCCACCTACTTATAGCTTAGTGTGGGGAGAAATGATCAATATTTTTCAGGAAGCTTTCTTATCAGACCAAAGCGCACAACATTCACCTCCCCCATCTGGCCTTTCCTATTTAGAGGTGCCATAATGCCATACACAAGGAATGTTGCCTGCCGTATCAGTCAACAAAAGGTGTTGTGGCCATCAGCCAGACTATGCCCATTAAGGAGGTTCAGGATGGAAAAAAGCAGGATACTGGCCCTAGATAGTTAAGGTGCATATCAGAGGAATGATTTCAATGAGCCCAAACTCTTGCATCTTCCCATATAAAGAAAAGTGCTGTATTCATTTACTTCAGGTGTCTGGGTTTCTTTAAGTCACAGTAATCTTTTGATGTTCCGACTACCTGGATTTTGTTACAAAAAATTCCTGTACATCCTGACTTATCCCTCACCTCTTTGGGGCAGTCCCTCAGAACTGTCTGAGAGGCTGTCTTCTGGATCTAAGTCCTCAGAAATCTGCCAAATAAAACAGATTTCTCAACTTTTTGGCTGTGCTTTTTTTTTGGACCGCACTGCAATAGGCTGTGCTGGTAATTTGCTGAGAATAGGTACAGTGGGTCAGATATATTTTGCAAAGAGTTTCTGATCACAGTTCATCTTAAGTATCAGTTTTTCTCTGAGTAAAGGCTTCCTATGCTAGCAAAACCCCTTTTGTATGCAGGGAATAATGAGTGTGAACAGTAACCGTTTGGAGTATGTGAAATCAGAGGTAGGCAGTGTGCATGAAGGAGCTGGGGAACTTGCTGAGGAAAGCATTGTGCAGGTCTTGGCTTCAATTGTTTTTCTGAGTTTTGTGTGGATAGGCAAATGTTTGGGAACAGAACGATTTGATTCATTTGAATCCCAGTTGGCATCTGCCTTAGGGAGGATTAATTCACAAAGATCCCTCTGGAGTCTGTGTTCTGTTAAGCAGATTGCTTTCCTGATCCAGGAGGATGATATTTCTTTAGGAGACGCATAAATAGGCAGCAATTTAAACATTACTGTTTGCATTAAATTTAATATTCTTCATCGTTTGCACTGTCTAAACAGCCTAAAGCCCAGAACTAGGAATCCTTGTTTCTAGTGATGGTTAGTATTTCATTGTACCTTGCAAAGTCAGTGATTCGAATCTTCTTGTCCTGTTTTAAAGATTAAAGGGAATTCTTCTGTAATTGCGTCCAAGCCTGAAACAAAGTGATAAGCTAAACAGTTCAAATGAGACTCTCAGTTTATTAGGATTTTTCTTTCTCCTTCTTCCTCCCTTTTCCCCTCTCTTTTTCTCTCTCCTACCATCATCCTTCTTTCTTTCTCCCTTTGTTATCTCCCTACTAACTCTTTCTTTTCCCTCTTCCTCCCTCCTTGAACCCTGAGCCAACTATATTGGGCAAATGTAGGTGCTTTTATCCTGTTTGTCTATCATGTTCTTCAGTTGAACAGTTTGAGACCCACCGCTAAAATTGTATGCAAAATTTGGGGCTGACAATATTTGTCAGTTTTTCTGCTGGGGACATATATAACTTTTTTTTTTTTTTAGATCCTCAACAGAGCCTGTGACCAAAAAAAGGTTGAGAAACACTAGTCTAAGATTACATTGGAGTCATCTGTCTTCGGGGCTGAATTTGACTGTAGACTTCTCTGAAACACTTGAACTAAAGAACTTCACATGGTTTGGCAACCACAGGAGCCGGTTCTAGGAATGTGGGCTCGGCCTTTTAAACCACCAGAAGAGACATCCTGCATTCAGCTTGTTCATTTCTGCCCATGATTAAGGCTGCTAAGCAGGGTTTTCTGTTCTTTTTTTTTTTAAAGTGAAGACTTTATAAAGAGATAAGCAGAAGCACCCAAGTAGATTGAGGAATGAAAAGCTTATATTAAAATGACCCAAGTTTTGCTCCTTAACAGCTGGAGGATATCTTCATGAGCTACTCTATTTTGTTCATGTTCCTTTGTAATTGGGGGGCTAGGTGTTTATTTACTTTTGTTGGTTAATTTCAGTCTTCTTCCTAAAGAGGAAACCTAGAGCTGGATGAAGGCTGTACAGAGAGAACTAGACATGGCCCCTGTCCTCCAAGGTGCTATGAGAAACAAGTTAGAAAATATACAAAATGTCAACAGACTCAGAGTAGAATATACTAATCCAGAAGTGATCTATTAGCACCATGCACAAGTAAAGGTAACTTTATTTTGGGTGCAATAAAGAACTCTAACTGTGAATCTTCCCGTTCTACAGACAGTGGAACCAGAACATGAAAAATAATCATCTTCCTTCTGGCTGGCCTGGCTAGGCTTCTAGAGCCAGCAGGGCATGGAGTGACCGGGTGCACTGGCTTAGTATGGATATTCTAAATTTATGGTGTTATTTCACAGGTGTCTGTGAAAACAATAGTCTGTGAGCTAAAGATGAACAGATGCCTGATGGAAGGCGGAGACTCAGCAGTTGATGAGAAACAGGGCCTTAGTAGAGTGGTGTTTTTTCAGAGACTTGAAGAAGAAAAATGATGGCTGATGATGCCAGAGCAGGGAAGATATGCTTGATATAGCAGTCTGGGGAGAAACGGAAAGGTGTATGCCATGCATGGCAAAGAAAAAATGGATTTTGCAAGGATTCGATGAAACCCAGAGCAGGACTAGCACAACATCGGGTATGCTGAGTAAAGGGTAGAGATGAGTCACGGGTGACTTAGGTTTTCTGTTTGCAGTGGTGAAGACATCTTGATGTTGAAATGTTCCAAGGCCTTGGGACCTGGGAAAGAAATCCCCAGAGAGATGACAAAGAGCTGTATCTTCATCACATTTGATTAGAGCTGCTGACAAGAGCATGGGTCTAAGCCGTCTTAGAGGGCATAGATTCTAGGGTAAAAAAATGCAGACATATCTGTCATTTACCTACAGGAAGTAGCTGGGTCCCCTGGCAAGGATGAGGTACAGAAAGAACCTGATGCATTTGGGGTGGACAAGCAGAGGAACAGTCTTCTTTTCAGAGTCTGAAACCTGGACTAGTGGTGTATGTTCTTTTGCTTTTCATCATCCATTTGAGATTACCTTTTATTTTCTTTTGCTAACTGGTATGGGAAATACCTCCTCAACTTTTTAAAAGTGAAATAATGACTTCTTTGTTTGCTTGGTCATTGAAATGTTAGAATAGTATAAGAAAGCAATATTTATAGCTCAGTTCAATCACTCAGTTGTGTCTGACTCTGCAACCTCATGGATGGCAGCATGCCAGGCTTCCCTGTCCATCACCAACTCCTGAAGCTTGCTTAGACTTATGTCCATCGAGTTGGTGATGCCATCCAACCATCCCATCCTCTGTCGTCCCCTTCTGCTCCTGGCCTCAGTTTTTACCAGCATCAGGGTCTTTTCCAGTGAGTCAGTTCTTCCCATCAGGTGGCCAAAGTATTGGAGCTTCAGCTTCAGCATCAGCCCTTGCAATTAATATTCAGGACTGATTTCCTTTAGGATAGACTGATTGGATCTCCTTGCAGTCCAAGGGACTCTCAAGAGTCTTCTCCAACACCACAATTCAAAAGTATCAGTTCTTCAGCAGTCAGCCTTCTTTATGGTCCAACTCTCACATCCATGCATGACTACTGGAAAAACCATAGACTTGACTAGACGGACCTTTGTCAGCAAAGTAACGTCTCTGCTTTTTAATATGCTGTCTAGGTTGGTCATAGCTTTTTTTCCAAGCAGCAAGCGTCTTAATTTCATGGCTGGAGTCACCATCTGCAGTGATTTTGGAGCCCAAGAAAATAAAATCTGTCACTGTTTCCACTGTTTCCCCATCTATTTGCCATGAAGTGATGGGACCAGATGCCATGATCTTAGTTTTCTGAATGTTGAGTTTTAAGCCAGCATTTTCACTCTCCTCTTTCACTTTTATCAAGAGGCTCTTTAGTTCCTCTTTGCTTTCTGCCATTAGGGTAGTGTCATCTGCAGATCTGAAGTTATTGATATTTTTCCTGGCAATCTTGATTATAACTTGTGCTTCATCTGGCCTGGCATTTTGCATGATGTACTCTGCATATAAGTTAAATAAGCAGGGTGACAATATATCTAGTTCTAACTGTTGCTTCTTGATCTGCATACAGATTTCTCAGGAGACAGATAAGGTGGTCTGGTATTTCTATCTAAGAATTTTCCACAGTTTGTTGTGATTCACAGAGTCAAAGGCTTTGGAGTAGTCAGTAAAGCAGAAATAGATGTTTTTCTGGAACTCTCTTGCTTTTTCTATGGTCCAGTGGATGTTGGCTATTTGATCTCTGGTTCCTCTGCCTTTTCTAAATCCAGCTTGAACATCTGGAAGTTTTCGGTTCACATACTGTTGAAGACTCACTTGGAGAATTTTGAGCATTACTTTGCTAGCGTGTGAAATGAATGCAATTGTGTGATAGTTTTTTGTTTTGTTTTGTTTTGTGTGTGTGATAGTTTGAACATTCTTTGGCATTGCCTTGCTATCTAGCATTAAACTTGGGAAAGACTCTGATGCTGGGAAAGATTGAGGGCAAGAGGAGAAGGGGTAGACAGAAGATGAGATGGTTGGATGGCATCACTGACTCAATGGACATGAGTTTGAGCAAAATCCAGGAGATGGTGAAGGACAGGAAAGCCTGGCGTGCTGCAGTCCATGGGGTCGCAAAGAGTCAGACATGACTGAGCAACTGAACAACAACAAAGCATTAAACTTACTCTGTTCACAAGTAAGAGTCATAATTTTGGTGAAGAAAAGTGTATACAAGAGGGTTTTTTTTGGCATGTATACACTAAGTAAATCTTTTGAAATCAGCCATTTGCTCCACAGATATTTGTTTAATGCATACTCTAAACACAGTTTCCTATGGGAGGACCTGAGATACCAAATGCAGACCACAGATAGAATTTAGCAGTTCATCTCTGGGATCAATTTGTTTGAATTGGAATCTGGGTTCTGCCGCTTACTAATGGTGTGAATTTGAGCAAGTGGCTCAACTCTTGTGTTTCTTTCCTGATCTTTAAAATGGAAATAATTTTCATTATACTCAACCTTGTGCTATTGTTGTAGGGATTAAGTTATTATATATTATACATTTATAACAGTGCCTGGCAATTAGTAAGCACTAATAAATATTAGCTCTTGTCATTATTGCTTTGCTCTTGTTATTATTGCTTTATGCAGATTGCCACATAATTCAGTACATAATTTACCAACTGACCACAATATTAACAACCAGAATAAGTGAAAGAAGCTGTAAACACAGGCACAGAAAGAACACGAAATCAGGAAGGTAAACATGAAGAACAGGGCCTGGCGCGCAGCTCTCAAAACATTTGAGCTATTACTGGCTGCTCCTAAACTGGAATGCTTCACCTTAGCAACAGTGGATTAGGAGTCCATATAAATGAAGGTGAGAAGTATAGGAAGAACCAATATTGCACTTTTTTTAGTGGCTAATTATGGGCTCAAAATGACGTTAATTGAAGAATACTCACTTTTAGCAGAGATGTTTCATCACTGATCTCTTGCAAAGCATTATGCCAGAGGGAAAAAGAGCCCGGGCTGTGGGACTGGTTGGCCTGGGTGTGCAACCCTGGTTGGCCGCATACGTGCTAGGGGCTGTGTACCAGCCCCCAGGGGTGACATAGGCTGAGGGGTTTAATCTCTTAGTGTCCTTGTCTATAAAACGAGAACGATCATAGTGCTTGCCTTCCAGGGTCACTCTCAGGGTTAAATTAATTACTATATATCTAAAGCACTTAGAACAATGTTTAGCACGTAGTAAACACTCATAGTTAAGTGTTCGCTGTTTTCACTGTTTTCAACACTTCCCCATACAACTCACACTGGAGGTGATTTCATTGTCCAGGCACTCAGGGAGGGACCCTGGGCAGGCAGGCGTCTACCTTCTGTCTGAACAGTGGGCTGCAGTTTAGTCTGGCTCTTTGATACATTCACCTGCTTTCCTCCCCTCTCCTGGCTTCCGGAACCCAGCCTTGGTGTTTTTCCTTTAAGAGATGTTTACGCCAAAAATGGGTCAAGATTTGCCAATTCTGTTGAAGAAATTCACAGGGCAAATGGTGAAGTATGAAATACTGAAGGATTTAGACGAGGCATACTTACTTAATTCACAGACATTTCTTTTTTACTTTAGACATATAAATAGCTAATGGGTGCATATGTGTGTATATCATTTAGGTGGTATTTGCCCTATGTAATTTCTCTTTTTAAGAGTACACTGACATACCATATTGATAAATATAGTGGTATTTGCCCTATGTAATTTCTCTTTTTAAGAGTACACTGATATACCATATAGATAAATGTATATCTGTGTGTGTGTATATACAGATATATATGTATTATTTATATAATATATAAAATGACACATATATAACTCATATATATAAAATATAAAGATACTTTCTACTCCCAATTTAGAGTTTAACCTCTTCTTTCCCCCTCCCAGGAATCAGTTTCAATTCAGTGCAGTTATTTATGGAAATGATTGAGGACCTGCATTTTGGTGTTACCTCTAGGTTAGCTTTAGCTTGTGGGCTTTTTAGCTGCTGTCTTGGTAATCTCAGCATCCAGCCCCAGTGCTCACAGCTGCTTCCTTTCGTCCTTGAATGTGAAGGACTGGTCATCACGAGACAGCAGCCTGTTTTTGTTTTCTTGCTGACAGCTGAGTGGTGATCCCCAGGAAATCTGCCAGTCGAGCTTGGCCTTTGATAGCAAGCTGTTTAAATAAAATCAGGAGATATGTCGGCTGTGCTTCTTACTCTCCACGGTGCACTACTGGCCTTATTGGGTCATGTTTTCCTTCTTTTTTCTTTTTTTTTTCCTAGCTGTGCTACATGGCATGTGAGATGTTAGTTCCCTAACGAGGGATTGAACCAATGCCCCCTGCAGTGGAAGCTCAGGGAAGCTCAGGGTCTTAGCCATTGGATGGCCAGGAAAGACCCGGGTGATGTTTTCCTCCTGAAATGAAACTTAAAAGGCATATAGATATAGTTTAGGGAAAAAAATTTTTTTAATCAATATCTGAGCTTTAGAAGTTTTACAAATTTGAGCATGTATAGAGTGTGCACTGACTCTTATTTTTATAGTTTTATCAATAACTCAGCCATCTAAGTTCTATCAATAACTCAGCCATCTAAATTCTAAGCTATGGTGCTCTGCTGATCTTTTGCCAGTGAAATAAGACTGCGAAAGTAAGGTCATATGGGAAAAGTGTAATACATATTCTACTGATTCCCTTTCACTTTATCTTCTGTCATACCTCAGAGGTTATATGTGTCATTTTGTTTTCTCAGATTTGATATTTATTTCCATTGACAGACAGAGTACAAGCTAACACCTAGTAGTTCAGAATGACAGCTACTTTTTTCTAATTTCAACTGCTGCTGGAATGTTGTTCTCAGCAAACGTCTTACTGGCTGACCTTCTTCACCTGAAGTCATTTATTTTATGATTTAACTGGTAGATCGGATCAATCTACAAATATTTATTGATATGGTTTACAGTTGGTGGTTTAGAGGAATTATTATGGGAATATGGTTCAGCTACTGTGTTGCCATAGGGTCTGATGTGATGGATTTAATTTCTTGTGTATATTGATACTTTCAGCTGTGTTATGTCAGCCAGCTATATTCCTGAAAAACAAACCACTCCTAAAATCATTAGCTTTTGTAAAAAAAGTTTTTATTGGAGTGTGGTTGTTTTACAATGTTATGTTAGTTTCTGCTGTACAAGAAGTGAATCACTTGATTCAGTGATTCACAAGTGAATCACTCGGGCCCCTCCGTCCATGGGGTTTTCCAGGCAAGGGTACTGGAGTGGGTTGCTATTTCCTTCTCCAGGGGATCTTTCCTGACCCAGGGATCGAACCCTGGTCTCCCGCATTGTGAGCAGGCGCTTTGCCTTCCAAGCCACCAGGGAAGTCTGAATCAGCTATAGGTATACACACATCTCCTCTTTTTTTGGATTTCCTTCCCATTTAGGTCACCACAGAGCACTGTATACAATCCCCTGTGCTATACAGTAGGTTCTCGTTAGTGATTTATTTTATATATTGGTGGCTCAGATGGTAAAGAAACCACCTGCAGTGCAGGAGACCTGGGTTCGATCCCTGGGTCGGGAAGATCCCTGGAGGAGGGCATGGCAACCCACTCCAGTATTCTTGCCTGGAGAATCCCCATGGACAGGGAAGCCTGGCAGACTGCAAGTCCATGGAATCACAAAGAGTTGGACAGGACTGAGCAGCTAAATACACAGCACACACATCAATAGCGTATATATGTCAATCTCCCAATTCATGGCACTCCTTTTTCTCCTTGGTATCCATACATCTGTTCTCTCCATCTATATCTCTATCTAAACTCCTTAGCTTTGACAACAATTGTTTATTATTATAGTTCACACGTTTGTGCCTTGACTAGAGGTTGGCTCATTTAGGTGGGGTTAGGGGCAATGACTGGTTTTTACTGGCTTCAGCTAGATTTACTCACATGTCTAAGGCTGAGAGTTGGCTGATTTTGGCCAGGCTTATCTGGGGACAATTCTGTTTTATATGTCTGTCCTCCTGGGATCGGTAGATTGTCCTAGCACATCTGTCTCACTGTGATGGCAAAGGCACAAATATGTGAGTTCAACTGTGCATTTCAAAACTCCACTTGTATTAGGAAGCTCATATCCTTTTAGCCAGAGCAAGTCAGGTGGTCAATCTCAGGCTGGGAATTAGTCCCCAGTGGGAGGGCACTGCCAGATTACATGGCAGAGGATATGGATAAAGGGACAAATGAAGAACTGTGGAGCCAATTATGTGATTTATAACATATGTTAAGGTGCTCACTGACTCTAAGTCGAGGGGCTCTGAATGGGCCCCTTGACCCACTAAGGCTTCTAGTAATTACTGTTTTGTGGTATAAAGTAGAGCAGGCAGAAGCAGGCCATGTCCATGTGCAGTCATCCAGTGATGATAATATTCCCCGTACAGGAAATTTAGAAATAGTATGAAATTGGGGGAAAAAATTATTCATGTTCTGAGTTATTCTCCAGAGATCTTTCTATCACTTTCCTCATTGAAAGTGAAGTCGCTCAGTCATGTCCGACTCTTTGCGACCCCATGGACTAATGTAGCCCACCAGGCTCCTCCGTCCATGGGATTCTCCAGGCAAGAATACTGGAGTGGGTTGCCATTTCCTTCTCCACTTTCCTCATTAATAGTGCACAAATCTATATGTTTTTTCTTAATACTCTGTCATAAATCTTTGCCTTGTTATTAAAAAGCCTTTAACATGTAACATTACTGGCTGCATAATATTTCCATGGTATGCTGCTGCTGCTGCTAAGTTGCTTCAGTCATGTCCAACTCTGTGCGAACCCATAGACGGCAGCCCACCAGGCTCCCCTGTCCCTGGGATTCTCCAGGCAAGAACACTGGAGTGCGTTGCCATTTCCTTCTCCAGTGCATGAAAGTGAAAAGTGAAAGTGAAGTCACTCAGTTATGTCCAACTCCTAGCGACCCCATGGACTGCAGCCTACAAGGCTCCTCCGTCCATGGGATTTTCCAGGCAAGAGTACTGGAATGGGTTGCCATTGCCTTCTCCTCCATTATATGAGTACACCCTAAGTCATTAACCTTGCCCTTCCTTTTTACTGTTTTGGTTACTTTCAGTGTCTTGTGATAATAAATAATGCTGCAATGAGCATATTTGTGCAAAAATGTTTATGTGTTTACTTGTTTCTTTCATGGATCGAGAGACCTGAATTTTGCCACTCATTTGCTGTGTGGTCTAGACCTGCATGTTAGGTACCTCATTGTAAGATCACATATCGAGCTTGATGGCCTTAAACTTCTTTCTAATTCAAAAAAATATCTTTCAAGGGAGAGTAATAAATTGCTGTTTTGAACTGGAAGCAGGCAGGCAACTCCAGCTGTTTGTCACCAAAAAGCTCAGGAGAGGAGTGGAAGCTTCTTTGGGCTTCTCTCTTGGAAGAGTTCAGGGAAAGTTTTGTTTCATAGTTCACATAATTATGGTTTGTCCTTCAGTCTCCATCTCTGATACAATAAAGATTATATTTACATAATTTTTTTTTAAATAGGAGTGTAGGGCACTAAGCATTAAGAATATAAACTATCTTGACCTACTTAATGGATATGTGCTTTGAGAATGGTTTAGCTTATTGGAAGAGCTGACTTCACGACCTGTCTTCATTTTGCTTGTCATTTTGTTTATTTTTAAATAATTTTTTTTATTTATTTATATTTGGCTGTACTGGGTTTTCATTTCTGCACGGGCTTTTCTCTAGTTATGGTGAGCTGGAGTAACTCTCCAGCTGAGGGGTGTGGGCTTCTCTTGTTGTGGAGCATGAGCTCTGTGGCACATGGTCTTAAGTAGTTGTGGCATGTGGGCTTAGTAGTTGTGGCTCCCCGGCTCCAGAGCACAGGCTCAATAGCTGTGGCACACAGGCTTAGTTGCTCTGCGGCATGTGCAATCTTCACTGATCAGGGATCGAAACCATGTTTCCTGCACTGGCAGGCGGATTCTTTAGCCACCAGGGAAGGTGCGCTTATAATTTTGTCTTTGCCTTTTGTATTTATGTTTGTCTTTTCTTTTGTGCCTTGTGATTTACCTGTCATCACAGTGATCATAACTGCACACCCATGGGGTCTGGCCTTATTTCACCATTTCCTGGTAACTGCATGTGACCTTTTTCTCAGTGATGCCTCCTTACTGTTTATTTTCATATGTACCGAGGCTGTGTTTCATCTTGCTGTCTCTCTTCCAGCCTCTGCTGGGGATAAATATTGCTCAGTGTGGACAGGCTGTAAGTGCTGACAGGTGGAGGTATGAACACATCACTGTTGAGTGGAGAAAGTGTAATCTATGCTCTCTCTGTCTCTCTAGCTGCTCCCCACATCGGTCCTGAGCATGTCCTCCTTGCAGCTGACAGAGACTCCCCATTCCTAAACTCCTCCTGAGAGCAGTGTTAGAAACTTTATTTGGGACTTCCTTGGTGGTACAGTGGATAGGAATCCGCCTGCCAATGCAGGGGACACAGGTTCAATCCCTGGCCTGGGAAGATTCTGTATGCTGTGGAGCAACTACGCCCATGTGCCGCAGCTGCTGAGCCTGTGGGCCCTAGAGCCTGTGCTCCTCAACAAGAGAAGCCACTGCAATGAGAAGCCTTTGCACCACGACTGGAAAGTCGCTCCTGTACACTGCAACTTGAGAAAGCCCACACGCAGCAATGAAGACCCAGTGCAGCCAAAAATAAAAATACATTAAAAAAAAAAAAGATACTTGGTTTGGCTCCTCATCCAGTTGCCCCCGCTGCCCCCAAGCTGAGCTGGGGTGCCCATCTGGCCAGCAGGACTCTGCGTCCAGTACAGTGTGGTCTCCATCCTCTGACCGCCTTCAAGAGGCCTTTTGTTTCCTGCCCCTCCCGCTCAGCCAGGATGTGGTCCCCAATCCCCTGGGAATGATGGGACTCCTCCACCACCCCAGAGCGCTCAGCAGCTCTGGAAAACCAGCTCTAAAAGTGAAACGTCATCAACCAACTGAAACTTTGCCCGTCTTTATTTTACCCCAGGAAATATTAATACATTGGGGCTGGAATATTTAATCGAGTCAGTTATAAATTGGATTTGGGGGAAAATCATTTTCCTTGATGCAGATGAATCTAACTTTCCCCTGAAGGAAGTTACTTATGAAATACAACCTTAATCACTGCAAGCTGTAGTTTTTGGCTTCCTTGCCCACCCTTCCACTGCCCCTTGATGGTTGAGTGATGTGATGTTCATGTACCTTTTCATAAGAAAACTTGAGCTCTACTCTTGAGTGTGAAATAATTCATAATGTGAATGACTTTGCTGCCCTCTACAATAACAGTTCACGAGGGTGTGAATGTATATGTACATTTTAATAAAGCGAGGGAGCATATCTTGGCTTTATTTCAGTCTCGTTTTAGTTAACTGGCATTGGGTGAGGAATGCTGACTCTGGGAATCTCTGACTTGTTTTCTCTTGTTTCGCACCTGCTTGCAGCCTCCTTGCTATCCCCTGCCCTTCCCTTCCCGCTTCTTTTCCAGGGCTGCGCTGAGGTACCTGCTCTCAAGTAACTTGGTAGAAGTGCAGGGTACCGTGCGGGCTCCTGGGAGAGTGTTGCTGAGTGATGGAGGTGCTTCTGTCCCATCACTGCTGTTCCTTTGTTGCAATCCCCAGGCCTGTGATCATTGCAAAAGCCAGAGGCCAAGACCAGACTCGGCAAGGGGCCGCTCTTCCCTCTGGATTTCATGCATTTCAGCAACATGTTTTACCAACTCTGAAGTTTCTGAGAGGGCTAAGTACAGTTCTGGAAGTCTAGGGCAGGTGTAAATGCGGTTGTAGGGAAGCAGACTGGGACCAGCAATGGGGAGTGAAAAGAAAAAAAAGACACAGATAAGCATCCGCTGGGGAGAAGGGCAGAGACCTTCTAACCATTGTCTCTGGTCCTGTGTCCTGAGACCCTGGTTGCAGTCATTCACTCTTTCCTTCTTATTTGTATTTTTTAATTGTAGAATTGGCCAAGAAGTTTGTTGGGATTTTTCTGCAAGATGTTATGGAAAAACCCAAACAAACATTTTGGCCAACCCTATACATATATGTATTTCTTTTTTTTTTTAATATAGTTGCTTTACAATGTAGTGTTCGTTTCTGCTGACAGCAAAGTGGATCAGCCACATGTATACATGTAACCCCTCTTCCTTGGATTTCCCTTCCGCTTAGGCCAGCACAGAGTCTTGAGTAGAGTTCCCTGCAGTATGCAGTAGATTCTCGTTAGTTACCTGTTTTATACATGGTAGTGCATATGTGCCAATCCCAATTTCCTGATCCACCCCCTCTTCCTTCGTATTTTTAGATGTACTCATTTATTTATGAATAGATAATGGATTCATTTGGTTTGAAAACCAGAAACTATAAAACACTACACACTGAAATTGTCCCTTTTATCCTGTTCCCCATCCTCCCAGTCTCCTTCCCACGGTGCCCAGGGAGCTTAGTTTCTTTCATATGCTTGCTTCCAGAGTTGCCTTAGGCATCCTTACACTCAAGTGAATGAAAGCATAGATTCTTACTGTGCCGGTCGTTTGTTCATCCATTGATCTCCTCTCTCATGGTCTCATTTTATTTCTTTTAATTCTACTCTCAATAATTATTTTTTTTATTAATTTGTCATAGTTTTGGTTGTGCTGGGTCTTTGCTGCTGCGTGCGGGCTTTCTCTAGTTGCGGAGCACAGAGGCTGGCCTCTGGTTGCGGTGTGAGAGCTTCTCATTGCGGTGTCTTCCCTTGTGGAGCACAGGCTCTAGGCACACAGGCTTCAGCGATTGCCGCACATGGGCCCAGCAGTAGAGGTTCTCAGGCTCTAGAGCACAGGCTCAGTAGTTGTGGCTCAGGGGCCTAGTTGCCCCGAGGCACGTGGGATCTTCCTGGACCAGGGATCAAACCCGTGTCCCCTGCATCGGCAGGTGGATTCTTATCCACTGAGGCGCCAGAGAAGTCCCTCAATAATTCTTTGTTGGAGGTGTTTTTGAGGAGAAAGGTCAGTGGTCACTTGTTTTACTTCTTCCTGATGCCCTCAGCAGATTTCACGCAGTGTGCTTGTCTTTTTCCCACAGATGAGGTGGAGAGTGAGAAATGGTACCTGTCTCCAGACTTCCCACCAACAACCATCAAGACAGAGCCCATCACGGACGAGCCACCCTCAGGACTCGTCCCCTCTGTCACGCTGACCATCACCGCCATTTCCACCCCGTTTGACAAGGAGGAGCCCCCTCTGGAAATGAACGCTGGGGTAAAGTCACTTGTCTTCCATAAAAACAGATTGGATCAAGAGATAACAGACCTCATCCTCCAAAAAGGCATTTAATCTTTTTGGAGCCAGTGGTTGGCTATGTAACTATATATATATATATGTAAAAGTGCATTTATGTCTATATCCAGAGCATGTCATTTTGGGGTCAGCATTGGTTATATCACTTCCTTTAAAGGCATTGTCCAAAAAAACTGGTAGCAAGTCTCATTTCGGTTTTTCTGTGAATGCTATTACAAAATTGAAAAAGTTCAGGGATATCCATGTTGGAAAAACATTCTCCCTGGAATTGATTTTTGAGCCAGTGGAAAGGGAGTGGTTACAGCGATGGTGCTATTCATAGCTTTCTGGGCTGCGGCAACGAGGAATGCTTGCTCCTGTGTCATGCTTTATTTTCCTAGTGCTGTGCAAGCTGCCCTGAATTCAGGGGTTTCCCAGCTACCAATTCTTATTGTATTACCCGTGGAAAGTGTAAGAAATTGGGAGTTGCTCAGTTCCATACCTGTAGCAAGTAGGATTTAGTTTTACTCCACCTTCTCTCTAGGTATTTTGATGTCTGGTGATGGACCAGGGTGATACTTGTACATCTTCTTCTGGATATTTGGAATCCAGTCCTAACTTTCCTTATGCTCAAAGCCACAGGTTATATTACAGTGACTCCACTGACATTCTCTAAGTCGTTTCTCCTCTGAGCGAGGTAGAAGAGTCCAGGAAAAGTAACACACCAAGGCTTGGCTGCATCCTCACCCCTTGTGCTGTTTACCTTCCATCCATGGGGGAGATGAGGGCAGATGAAGATGAGGCGGACAGAGCACCTCTATGCTGCCCTCCATAATTCCTTTCTCAAAAGCTACCTGAGTCTGTTTATAGAATGAGGTTTCTGGAGTCTATTAGTCTCCTTGCTCTATGAGATTTTAGTTTGGATTTTATGCAAGTCACTAAGAAAGGTCAGAGTCATGGCCTTGCTCCTATGCATGGGCCAGATACCTTTCCTCCTTTCCCTACCCAGTGTTTTCATGGTGATGTGTTGTCGGTTGTCAGGAACCTGGAGAGAACGCACGCAGCTGGATTCACACAGGTCCTCCTGCTGGAGGCCTGTGACCTTTTAGGAATGTGCCAGACTAGTTTTGTGGTAAAGTGCCTTTACAGTACCATAGATGCAATAGAATGAAGCGCTGACAAGTGAGCCCTGGGTTCTTTATTTGAGAATTCTGAGGGCTCCATCACCTGTACTGCCAGGTTTGGCAATGGGGGAGGGTTAAGGACTAAAATACCTCCCGGTCCAAGAAGCAGCCTGTGCTCAGCCAGACCTCACCAGCCCTAGCACAGCCCTAGGAGGGAGACAGGATGACGAATAGATCCCCGGGGTATTGCTTCGGGTTTGTTATTGGCTTTTAAAAACTGTGTTTGAATTTCTTTCTTTAGGTTGATTCCTCATGCCAGACCATTATTCCTAAGATTAAGCTGGAGCCTCATGAAGTGGATCAGTTCCTAAACTTCTCTCCCAAGGAAGGTCTGTCTCCTCTCCCCTTTGGATTAACAGGCGTGGGTGAGCCACCCAGGGAAGGTGGGGACTGTTGACTGTACTGAAGGCAGAGCTTGTTTTATGAAATAGCTGTTCCTGACTCTAAATACAAACTTTGAAAGCTAAATTGTATTTTCCCATATATGTGTATGCTTAATTTTCAAGTAGATCAACTTTTACTCCAAGCCAGGGTGACTTTACAACATGTTTATAGACTCTTGTGACTCCGGTGTTGACAAGGGAACACGGGAACCCCTGCCCTCAAGCCATCCTATGAATAAAAGCCAGCTCCCTGCTCTGGCGTGATGATCAGTACGGACCTAATGGGCATTTACAAAGCCAACTTGCCGGCTTAAAACAAACTCTAATTTTAAACCCTGTGTGAAGTGGATTCACAGTTTATCTGTCTGGCAATTCAGTATTTTTAAATGTTGATTTTCAGGTGGCTCAGCTGGTAGAAAATCTGCCTGCAATATAGGAAATGAAGGTTCAATCTCTGAGTCAGGAAGATCCTGTGGAAAAGGGAATGACAACCCACTCCAGTATTCTTGCCTGGGAAATCCCATGAACAGAGGAGCCTGGTGGGCTACAGTTCCATGGGGTCATGAGAGTTGGACATGACTTGGCAACTAAACCACCACCAACCAGCACCACTCCTCTGTTCCTGCGTCTCTTCAGGCATCTTGCATCTATTTAGAAATAAGTGGTGTCAATACTTGAAATGGTCACACTCTCACTTTTTTCTTTCCCTGTGTCAGTTTTTTCCTTGTCCCCTGTGAAACCCATGGGTAGGAACTCTGAATGCAGACCCCTAAGTTTCATAGAGTCTAGGAAGCTCTCTCAGCCTTTTTAATTGATATACTTTGCCCAGCTCCTTAATTCAGTGCCTTAAGACACACCATCCCCTCCTTTTTTATTTATACTTTCAGCCCATGGTTAAAAGGATAGCTCATCGATGTGATAAACAAATAAGAAACTAGTATACACGCTTGTCATGGGAAAGGTATCCATGCTATGTGGTGGACATAATGTGCAGATGTTACAATATATAGGAGCAATGCTCACATAAACAAAGTCTACTTCATCCTACCAGAAACATACTCAAGATTTATCCATGACACTTCAATCAAGGTTGGCACTTAGCTTTGTCATCAGTAAAGAAAGGATTCAATTTTTTTTTTTTTTTTTTGGCCATACAGCATAACATATGAGATCTTAGTTCCCTGACCAGGGATTGAATCCACACTCCTTACGTTGGAAGTGTGGAGTCTTAACCACTGGACTGCCAGGGAAGTCCCAGGATTCAGTTTCTATAATTAGTAATACTGACTAAAATCCATATTGAGACAATATTTATTTTCATCGAGTGATACACATTTTAGTGCTTTTCAGCTTTAAAGAAAGTCATTCCTTTCATTTTTGTGACACTGGTTACAACTGTCAAATACATTTTGCTCTTTCAATCTGTTTTGCCATATGCTTCTGAAAATGTCATCACCATACCAGTGAACCTCATAGTGGCTTCAGAATCTCGGATCTCTAGAGTAGAAAAGTTTCAGGGTCCTTCCTTGAAATGGCCATCTTTCCTCATCATCCTAGATGAAGAGGGAGGAGGAAATTCAATATCCTTGAATGCAGCGGGGCTTCTAGGCAAAGTGGCTTGTTGTCCCCACCCCGTCAGGAAGTAACCCAAGAACCACATTTCAAGTGAATTTAGAAATCTGATACTGAGGCCCTTGTGACCAGGGCAGTAGCTCTCAATAAGTGCGTAAGAGGCGATTCGAGTTTGCTTCACTTTTCCTGCCGTGCCATTTCCATTTTTTTTTGGTGGAGCACCTTCTTCTTGGAAAGGAGAAAAGTAGAAGAATACTCTGGACTGTGCCCAGCCCGGAGAAGTAAACTCTGGTACTCTTGACTAATTCTCCAGACTAATAGCTCTGCATGGCAGACACCAGGAGCCCCTGTGAGGTTTTTCTGCTCCTGGGTTTTGTTTTGCCTTTGTTTCTTATTTGCTTGTTTGTTTATCATGGCTAAAAGATAAACATTGTTAAAATTCAGTTCAGTAGCTCGGTCATGTCCAACTCTTTGTGACCCCATGGACTGCAGCACACCAGGCTTCCCTGTCTATCACCAACTCCCAGAGCTTGCTCAAGCTCATGTCCACTGAGTCACTGATGCAGTCCAGCCATCTCATCCTCTGTTGTCCCCTTCTCCTCCTGCCTTCAGTCTTTCCTAGCATCAGGGTCTTTTCCAATGAGTCAGTTCTTCCCATCAGGTGGCCAAAGTATTGGAGCTTCAGCTTCACCATCAGTCCTTGCAATGAATATTCAGGACTGATTTCCTTTAGGATTAACTAGTTTGATCTCCTTGCAGTCCAAGGGAAAAATTGTTAAAAGATAAACTCTAAAAAATTAAAAATTTCAAGCGCTATTTGAGCAAAAATTAATTAGACTTTTCAGCGCCAAACTGGTTAGAAGTTTCCACTGACAAGAGCTGGGGGGAGACTTTTATAAAGAGAATGTGGAAGCAAAGTAAGGAGATTATTGATTGGCTCTAACTTAAAACTTAGTTGGCTGTTTGTGACCAGTTGTCCTTAGATTCCGGCCTGGTAACCTTGAAGCATTTACAGATTTGGATTTTGGTTTGCCTGTGTAAGTGGCCAGAGCACTGGAGACAACCCAGGGAACAGCTTCCTTGCTTATTAATTGACCTGACACTGCAGAGTCCCACAGGTCATCATGGTGTTGGGAAACCTTACTTAACACTCTTAGGACTCCTTTCTAGGTGAACACATATTTAAGACGCCTACCTACCCTCCTTACCTGCCTGGAAGCATTGGCCAAAGAGTTGACAATAGAGATGTCTGGGATTGTTTTAGAATATTCTTTAGCTTTAGGGAGTGCCCGTGGACTCTAAAAAACCAGGGAGCTCTATGGCAGGGTAGGTTAGAAAGAGAAAAGAGACGGGTTAGCATAAGAAAGAGGAAAAAGTATGTGCTGTGAGTAGGGGTGGGACAAAGTGAGGAGGTGACTGAGAGAGATGCATCACCTGTGATTCCCTGGGACAGTCGGTGTTTCAGTGAGCAGAAGAGCCCCATGCTTCCAGCTTCTCACCTCCAAAGGCAGCTCTGGGGGTGCTTTTTCTGAGGTGAGCAGCTGTGTCTCAGAAAGGCTCCTTCCATCTACAGTATCTCAGGCAGGAGGCCTTTCCACGGCCCCAGGCTGTTCTCTGGTCAAGCAAGTCCAGGTGTGTATGCACCGGCGCCCCACCCCCCCAACCCCCCCACCCCCGCCTCCCGCCCCTGCCCCCGGGCTCCTTGCCCAGTTCAGAGCCGCTGTACTTGGGGCTCTGTTGTCCTGGGGGTCCCAGGAGGGGTGCAGGGTGAAAGGCTTACCCAAGGTTGCATCCCTTGGCTCAGTAACGGCTGTCAAGGTATTCCAGCGCAATGTGAAGATTTGCAGGTCAGAAAAAGAGTGAGACCCCCAAAGCCCGTTTGTCAGGTTGAACTCAGAGAGGATTCTTCCTTTGGAACCCGTCTCAGCTGCCCTGAAGGTGCATGAGCAGCACTGACCAAGGCTCCAAGGCCTGGCAGAGATGGGTGTCTCCCTGGGGAGAGGTGAGGGATGCTTGATGCTGGGGGACGTTGAGGGAACACCCTCCTCCCCTCATTTATCTTCCAGTGCCTACTTTTCTATCCACAGATGGATTGGGTGTTATCTGAATCAAGAATGCCTGGCATCTGGCCTGTGGGCCCTGCCATGCACATTCCTGCAGAAACAAATGAGCTTTTCTCAAACCCTCATGGGCTCCTTGCTTCTGCTAGTTCTTTTTTGTTTTTTTAAGATCCTGATGCATTAAAGTGGATTACAATCTAACTATGGAAACTATATGAAATGAAGAGAGGGAACGTTATGTCAGCATCATCCCTGCCTATTGTAATTTCCCGTGTCCCCATTTTGTCA
Organism: Cervus canadensis; assembly: GCF_019320065.1. Classification (NCBI taxonomy): domain Eukaryota; kingdom Metazoa; phylum Chordata; class Mammalia; order Artiodactyla; family Cervidae; genus Cervus; species Cervus canadensis. The sequence goes on along the minus strand of NC_057388.1, from coordinate 96,240,958 downwards.
TAATTTTATTACTTTCTTACATATTTTCCCGAGTTTCTTTATGTAGTTACAAGCAAATAGGGTCTGTATTCTCTCTCTCTCCTTTTTCGTACAAAAGGAAGGCTACTTTATACACTGTCTTGCACCTTGATTTATTTCTCTCATCTATAGGTTGAGACCAGCACACAGTTATGTCACATCTACTGAAACCCCTATTGACCAAAGTAAAACTCAAAAATCCACTCCAAAAATTTATCCACAACGTGCTAAGTCGCTCAGTTGTGTCCGACTCTGCGAACCTATGGACTGCAGCCCGCCAGGCTCCTCTGTCCATGGGATTCTCCAGGCAAGAATACTGGAGTGGGTTGCCAGGTCCCCCTCCCGGGGATCTTCCCAACCCAGGGATCAAACTGAGGTCTTCTGCATCGCAGGCGGATTCTTTACCAACTGAGCCTCCAGGGAAGCCCATTATCCATAATAAAGCCAGAAAATCAAGCCAAGAAGGCACCTGCCTTAGACTGTATCAAGAACTTCAGAGTTAGAACCCAGTAATTCAACCTACTGTTTTTCAAAAGAAACTCTTAAATTTCACCTTAACGGGACATCTTGGAGGCCGTTCCATGTCCACTCAGAGAGATTCCTCATCCGTTTGTTTGACTGTCCTGGGCTGGATGTTGAATGTTTGAGTGCCCCCACATCCTGCTTCGTTGCGCCCTGATGGATGCAATCCGTTCTTCTCCCCTCAGCCTCTGTGGACCACCTGCACTTACCGCCCACTCCTCCCAGCAGCCACAGCAGCGACTCCGAAGGCAGCCTGAGCCCCAGCCCGCGCCTGCACCCCTTTGGCCTTCCGCAGACCCACAGCCCCGCCAGGGCCCCGGCACGGGCTCCCTCGGCGCTGGCCAGCTCCCCACTCCTCACTGCTCCTCACGTGAGTGTCCCCGCATCCCTGCAACCCGATCCCCCCATCCTGTCATTTGGAGCGTCACCCAGCGTGGCTGCCATTCAGAGCCACTTGGCTTTTCTTCCTGTGGGAAGTTTTCAGTCTGATTGCTAAAGCTGGGGGATGACAGACTTAGAGAACATTTTCTAAAAACTGCCTGTGATCTCATCGTGCTAACACATTCTTTTCCTTTTCTGTGCATGCTTCCGGTTTTTATTCATGTGCTTATTTTTTATAGCTACAACCATGAGGAATAAAAATGTTGTCATTCTTCTCAAAATTATATCACAAATATTTATCGTCAACTTAGGCAGTCTTTGTGACCTAGGATAGGAAATAGCTTATTTTTTAAATAAACAATCTTCGATGAACTGAAAAATTGCTCTGAGATTAAACATTTTGATGTCTAAAGCACAAGCATATAATTTAACCCTTTTGTCTGTGGTTCAGCTCTTAACCCAGTGACTCAGGGTGGAACTCATGAGTCATTTTTCATCCCTCACATATATAATTTCTCCAAATAAGAAATAGGGATATATAATTAATTTTGCATTATTCTGAATACTCAATTGATTTCTCTGAGGCTTTAAAAATCAGTCAACCTTACTGAGTTTATAATATCACATAGAGCAAATTTGAATGAAGTGAGATATGTAAAAATTCTAGAAGAGCTGTCTATCAATTAGCATAACTTTGAAAAGTTGAATGCAGTCTGTCTCAGAAACTCAGCAAGTTCTTAGATCTATGGCCATGTTCTTATTTATCACTATTACTGAGGGCCAGTGGGTTACCTCTTTCCACTCCATCTTTACCTTCTCACCATTAACCCTTCACTCTTTTGATTACTGAAATAGTGTTCATTCTATGGGTCTGTGGGTCCTGCCACAATGATTTCACTATACATGGTCATGGATGAAATCCTCCCCATGTCAGACCTTGGTTCAGCATCAGTGCTGTGCTTCCCTACTATCTGTTGGCATCAAGCCCTCATACCTCTGCTGGCTACTAACACCCTCTGTATGTGCCCAACCTGCAGCAGCTTCAGGAACTCACCCCCTCCAGGCAGAGTGGCTTCTTCTGTTACTCTTTACAAGGCTGCCTTTTGTTGGAAAGTCCTTCTCTGTGTAAATTACCCCTTCTTTCAGGAGGCCCAGTTCAAGTCTTATCTGCTACCCTAAGCCTTCCCTTATCGCATAGACTCACACAAGTGTTCCCTTTCTTCATATTATTAATGCACCTGGAGTGAATATCACAGTCTAGCATTTAATTGCTCTCATTCTTTCACATGTTTCAATTCAGTCTTGGTCTCATTAGCTACTTAAGAGATAGAGTTCATTTTGATTCCTCCATGCATTTAACACAGAGCTAATATGCAATAGGTACTCCATTTATTGACTGATTGTAAACACATTGTCCTAGTATGGATGACATGGGATGAGCTACAGTTGTCATCTCCACTGACAATGGATAGTCTAGGACAGTGCTGACCAGAGACTGTCGTGGAGCAAGCCTGACAGTATGTCCCTGGGAGTCCTAACCCTTTAGCTGGAAATGGAGGTTGAGAAGCGGCTCCTAGTGTGTAGAGAGCAGCTTGCAAAATGGCCTTTTCAGGAGAACAACAAAACTTTCCACAGAGCTCCAAGTGAATTCCTCATCGCTCTGAGGACAGGAAACCTCCAGGGATGTAGGAAATGGAATTCTATCCTTTAATTTCCATGTTTTAGCCAGTGGGGTACTTCGTGGGAAATAATGGGTGGAGGTTTCTTTACCTGTTCCCTTAAATTATAATCCTTGGGTTGTAACACTCACATGGGCATCTTTTCCATTTTTTTGCTTCCACTTCAGAGTGCCCATTTCTCACCCAAACAGACGGGCGTCCTTTTCCCTTAGTTGTTTGCAAGACATCATAACAGACCCTCCTTGCCCCTCAGGAGGCTTCCCTCCAGTGCACCCGGCTGCTCCTTTTTGACCCTTTTCTGCTCCTTGGTCTGCACAGAAGCTGCAGGGATCAGGCCCCCTGGTCCTGACAGAGGAGGAGAAGAGGACCCTGATTGCCGAGGGCTATCCCATCCCCACCAAGTTGCCCCTGACGAAATCGGAGGAGAAGGCCCTGAAGAAAATCAGGAGAAAAATCAAGAATAAGGTGGGTCCCTCAGATGCAGGCACTTCTATGAGCAGTGATGTGAGCAGAACCAAGCCACGTGCCTGTCCTCCCTTCCTGGTGGCCAACACTGGCCTGGCCCTTGGTGTCAGGACCAAGGCTTGGCCCTTTCTTTCTCCAGCCCTGCCATCCATCTTCTGGTCAGTGGGCCCCCAAATCGGGTGTGCACACTCCATGATGCTCAAGATAATCTATTCAGGCATGGGAGGAAAATATTAGAACTCCTATTTACATTTAAAAACATCTCAGCCTTTAAAATTTCCATTTTATGATATATACAATATTCCCCCAGTAGGCGTCTATGCAATTTATAAATATTTATAAATGATAATATTATAACTAAATAAATATCAATACATTATGGGTGTTTGCTTAATTTTTTTTCTTGATAGATGTTTTTGTTAAGAAATTCTGCAGGCTCTTCTATACCTGGATTTAGCAGTTGCCTAGTCTTGGGCTACTGTTGTGGGAATAAGGGACACAGAGGTCCTGGGGCATGGCTCGGGTGTGGATAGAGCAGGAGAGGGGAGACTAAGAGGAAGAAGGAGAGGGCTTAGAGTCATAATTCTTCACCCACGTGCAGAACCACAAGGGAATTTTTGTGTAACTAACCCCGACTGGCTTATATTATGTATTACAGTGACCCAACTAGGTCCGCAGAATTGAAATCATTTTTCTGAGACTATAGAGATGGTTCATGATGTACATGTTCTGGTCTGACTCCTGGACTAATGTCCTTCTCATTGGGGGCCTAGTTTGTTGAAAAGTAGATGAGAACATAGACCAGTTGAAACCAGGGGGGACAGAAGAGGTGATTAGTAGATGAGCCAGCAGTTTAAAGAAATGGGAAGTGGCCACGGAAGTGAGCAGGGCTCCTGTGATTTCTGTGCTCATGGCCTCCTGTCATGTGGGTTTACTGCTATGTTGCTGTTCAGTTGCTGAGTCGTGTCCAACTCTTTGCAACCCCACGGACTGCAGCACGCCAGGCTTCCCTGTCTTTCACTCTCTCTGGAGTTTGCTCAAACTCATGTCTATTGAGTCAATGATGCCATCCCACCATCTCATCCTCTGTTGTCCCTTACTGATACAGCTGGAACATAATCCTTTCTTCTCCCCTTCCATTGCAGATTTCAGCCCAGGAAAGTAGGAGGAAGAAGAAAGAATACATGGACAGCTTGGAGAAAAAGTAAGCCTCCTGCCAAACTTGTTGTGTGTTTTGAGCAATTCACATAGAGCAATGTGAGTGCCGGGGGCCCCTGATTTCCAAGACAAGAGGGTTCAGTTTCTCACCTGGCTCCCAGCGAAGGCTGTTGGTTTTTCAGCTGTGTTTTGCCTGCCACCTAGTGGTTTTTAGGGGAGAAGCTTATAAATCTAGTAAGAAAGAAAAAGTACAACTTCCTTGATGGCTCAGATGGTAAAGAATTCGCCTGCAATGCAGGACACCTGGGTTTGATCTCTGGGTTGGGAAGATCCCCTGGAGGAGGGCATGGCTACCCACTCCAGTATTCTTGCCTAGAGAATCCCATGGACAGGGAAGCCTGGCGGGCTATAATCCATGGAGTCGCAAAGAGCCAGACTTGACTGAGCGACTAACACACTTCCACTTTCGATCTTAGTAGGCATTTGTACAGCACTGTTTCCAACCAAAGGCCCATAAGACCTTGAAGGCTTCCTTTCAAATAAGTACAAATACAAAACCGTCATGCACATTCCTGGACTCCTCAGAGGAGAGGTGCTGTTTTGGTAGAAAAGAATCCAGGGCTAATTAATGAATTACCCTTGGCCACACTCCCTTGCACACTAGAGAAAGCAGCAGGGGATATAAGACAAGTTGGCGTTCTTATTTTCTGCCTGCTGTGATTCATGTTATAGGTGAGTGGTTTTGCACAAAAACATTTGAAGATACCTTGTGTTATTCTGAATAGCCTGGAATATCAGGAGGGCTGTTAGAAAAACAAATTAAAAAACAATTTTGTATTACCCTAGAAAATAGTTCCCATCTGACAAACTAATATCATTTTAAAATGGGAATGAGTCCCTGGACCTAGAAATGAATCTTAAAGTATATCTGGTGAGAGGTTGGTGGATCCTGGCTGGTTTTTGAAGTTCCTGCTGAAAGTCAGTGTTTCTTCCTCTTGATTTAGGTTTTGGTAATAAGAATTATTACCAGTCATTGTTGAGGTATCCGGGGTCAAGATGTTTCGATGAAAATCTCTTTATGGCCTCCTTGGGGCATGCCTCCTTGAGCACCTGGGTTCCTTATCCTGAGGTCCTAGGGTCTTGTCCTTTCCTCTCCCCCTGCCCCAAGCCCTGTCAGTCTTTCTGGTCAAGAGCACAGCTAGCAGAATTCAGTACCCATCACATGGAGGGAGAAGTGTGATGAGCATTGAGAGCCATAGGGAAAAGTCAAGAGGAATCAAGTTTGAAAAACCCTATAAGAAGTTCGGGCTTCCCTGGTGGCTCAGATGGTAAAGAATCCACCTGCAGTGTGAGAGACCTGGGTTCAATCCCTGGGTTGGGAAGATCCACTGGAGGAGGACATGGCAACCCACTCCAGTGTTCTTGCCTGGAGAATCCCCACAGACACAGGAGCTTGGCGGGTTACAGTCCATAGGGTCGCAAAGCGTCGGACACGACTGAGCGACTAAGCACAGCACATAAGAAGAATACATTGTGTATCATCCCTATTTATTTCCCATTATTGAGCCATTTGTTACTAATCTCTTTCTCTCTCTCTTTTTTTTTTTGTGTGTGTGTCCTCACCCTTTTCCCCAGCTCAGATTGGCCTAGCTCTCTTCCTGATCTCCCTAGAGTAGTTGCTTCTCTGTTTATTTTTTCTCTGAACCCCACCTGCCTCCATCCTAGCTCCTGGCTTAGTGCTTGTTCCCCTGATAAACTCAGGTTTCCCTTTTTCTCTCTCCTCTGTAGGGTAGAGTCTTGTTCAACGGAGAACTTGGAGCTTCGGAAGAAGGTGGAGGTTCTGGAGAACACCAACAGGTGAGGGTCCCTGGAGTGAGGAGGCCTGATGGAAGGTGGGGAGAGAGGGGCAGATCAGAAAGGGAGCTGGGGAGAAAGCGGGGCAGATGCCATTGAAAGAGTAGTTGTCCCAGGGTGCTCAGGAGGGCCATGCTCCATGCACCTGTTCCTGCCGCCTGTGTGCATGTGCACACGCATACACACACAGTGCATGTCCTTTACTTTGCCTAAAATACGTGAGATTGATGAGGAGGCTGACTCTGACAAGGGCTTTCATGAAGAGGGAGTTAAGGAGGAGGCTTGGGAGAGAATATGGTCAAGGAGTCTGATTCTCCTGAAAATGACATCAGACTTTATAGAGGCGGATAAGGTGGGAGTGGCTACTTTGTTGTCACCCAATTTGAGTAAAATGAACTAGTGCTTATTAGTAAAAAAAGAAAGGAGAGAAAACTAAGTTTGTTGTTTAAAAAGTTTCTAATTGCTGTGTTTAAAAGTTAATTAATTGATTACATTTTAAGTCCATTTTGAAAAATCACTGTAGGAAAGATGGATTCATGAGTTCATCTAGCACCTCTTGTGTCAGGTACTGTTTTCAGGACTTTATAGATATTAACTCATTTAACCTTCTGATGACCCTACGACCTAGTCCTGTTACTATCCCTATTATATAGAGGAGGTAATGGAGACTGACTCAACAGGGAGGCCTGGCGTGCTGCAGTCCATGGGGTCGCAAAGAGTCGGACACGACTGAGCGACTGAACTGAACTCAATGGAGACTCAGAAAGGTTAGGTGACTTGCCCAAGGTCACACAGTAAATGCCAGAGCTGCATCTGAAGGCAGGCAGTCTGGCCCTAGAGCCTTGATGAGCTTTATCCTGGGTCATGTTAAGGAATAGGGCTGAGAAGTGGTGGTTGAGAAGTTTCATCATGTGTGTGTGTATTCAGTCTGCTCATGCTTTGAAAATTAAGGTATTCATTAGTCAAGGGATCCTGTTGCCCTTAGCTATTATAGATCCAACAATCCAAGCAGAGAAAAATTGACTTTTAGGTAAGCAAAATATTAATTCATCATTTTAAGGCTTAGCATTAATGCTTAATAACAATTTTGCAAATGTTAAGGGATCAGGGTAAATCTATTTGCATGTCATCTGATAATAGTGTAAAATTTGGCTTCCATTTCCTAAATCTTCATGGTCTATTGCTCAAACAGCAGGCTAATTGAGTCATCAGTTAAAAATACCGTCAGTAGGAAAAGTGGACATTGTGACCCCACTGGGTTTCTCTCTGCATTTCTGGGAACGTGTGCTCATATGGCAGGTCAAGGACAGTCACCTCCAGCACTCTATAGACAAACAACGGAAGTAAGTAAATGTCACCAGCTCCATGTGATATCACCTTGATCCCCCATGCAGAGGAACTGGTTTCCAGTGGTACTTCAGGGTTCCGGTTTCTCTGTTGTCTTTGGCCATTAGTCTCCTGAGGCTTCATCCATTCTTATCTTGCCAGAGTGGTTCTCTGGGTCCTAAACCCCCACCAGAGTCTGTATCCATTTTGTAAGCATCCTGAGCAGATACTAGTCCATCCTATCTCCTGTCTTAGCCATCGCTATTGCAAAGATCCCATGTTCATGAGTGGGACAAATCCAGGCCATGAAATGGTGCAAAGGGAAAGAGGAATCCATCCAAGATAGTGGAGTTTGGTCCAGATTGGGTCTTGTCTAGGGGTTCCGGATGTCAGGTCTTCCTGCAGCCACACGGGGGCAGCAGATGCGCAAAGAGCATTGGGTGCTTGTGATGAGAAGGGCTTGCTGCCTGTCCCCTTTACTGGGAAAGGGTCTCTCCTCCCCTCTCCAGGCTGACCCTGCTGTATCATATATTTTAAACCTAAAAAAGAAAACCCACACACATGTAATATATGCCCATTGTAAAAAAAAATTTAGAAAATATAGTTTAAAAAGAAAAGAAAATCCCCCCAAATCTTTTCACCCAAAGAAATGTTTCCATTTTGAAATGGAATATTTTATATGTATGTACTTATGTTGTACATCCTCTTCTGTTAAGAACCTTTCCCATTTAACAGAAATCACTGGCCATATATTTTCATATCAGTTAATGTATTTCTACATAATTTTATTTCTGTCAGATTTTGATAAAGAGCTGTTATCTGCAGAGCATGGACATAAAGCACATCTGATTATGTGTGTTTCAAGAACAATCTGTGCTTCGCCAATTGTTTTTATCTTTTAAAATAATAGAGTGTTAATTGCTTAGTCGTGCACAACTCTTTGTGACCTCGTGGACTGTAGCCTGCTAGGCTCCTCTGTCCATGGGATTCTCCAGGCAAGAATACTGGAGTGGGTTGCCATTTCCTTCTCCAGGGGATCTTCCTGACCCAGGGATCAAACCAGGTCTCCAGCATTGAAGGTGGATTCTTTACTGTCTGAGCGCCATCAGGGAAGCCCTTTAAAATAATGACCATGGCTATATTAATATTATGTCAATTATTGTACAATATGAGTTAGAGAGTCCCTGTATATTTGAGCTTGGGTCAGTATGTCTTGAGTTCTTCCCTGAAAGCCAATGGTAGTTTTCCTTCTATCTTTTTCACTGTGGGAGCTTTTGCCAGCAATTCAGCCTGCAGGAAATTCCACTGAAAAAGCAATCTGTCTTGTGCGTGGTGCTCTGCTTGCCCCTTGACTGGCAGGAGCTTCCACTGTAGCTCCCCCACAGGCCCTGTGTTCAATCTCCTCCCTTTTCCAAACTCCTGGTAGACAACCAACCCTTTATGGTGAAAATGGTTAATACTTGATTAACCTGCCATCTTCCCACAAGTAATCTGATGAGGGGCCTCCTAGGTCATAGTCTCTCAGTCCAGCAGCTTTTCGTGTGTTTTGGCTTGAGAAGCCAGGGTATAAAGCAAAGCTGCTCTTATGCAAACAGGGAAGGGCCTGCCTTCCCCCCGACTTCCTCTCCCTTCTGCTGCCAAGAGCCTCTCCTTGCCCGGAGGACACCGCGGCCGGGGTGGCCAATGTGAACCTTGGCAGTCTCTGCCCTAAACTGGTCAGGAGGAGGTGGTGGTGTGGACCTGGGGTAGGGGGAGACGTTCGGACCCTTTATTCATGGCACCAAGTGAGTGACCCAGTGTTTGAACTAAGTACAGGGCGGGGCCCAGTTAACGCACACCTGTGTTTGTATCCTGTTCGTGCTTTTTATATTACCATCCTTCGGAGGTAGGTGGGCGGAGGCAGAAATGCTTACCAGACGTGGACAGGATCCTGGCTACCCAGAAGTGGGTGGGAGACCTGGGGTGCCGCTGTTTCATTTGGCATGACCTGGCAGGAAAGGCAAGTGGGTACTTCGTTGTTGGCCAAACTAAAGAAAAACTGTACCTCTTTACATCTTACCACTTCCGTGCTCCACCCCACAAGGACTTGCATCCATCCAGATGAGAACGAGCACTCGAAGCCCGAGTCAGTCCTGAATCTTCGGGTAGAACTGGCCCCAGCCGCGGCCAGGTAGCACGTTCCTGGCTTCGAGGTGAAAAGGCCCTTTTGCCTGAGCTCAGCAAGCTGGAAGGGGGTGGGGACGGGAGAGGAGACTTCTGCAGCCTTTCCCACAGGAACCTTGGGCAGCTGGAGCAGTGGGAAGACACCTTCACACTTGTCTGTAAGGCGTTTTGCTAATCACCTGCCGCCAGGAAATGTGTGAGCCAGAGAGAGCTGGTTTCCCAGGGGGCCTTCCTCCCTGTGCTCGGCCAGGAAATTCTTTTGCTTTTACAAAGTCCCGGCGAGACTGCGTGTGACGCCTCCTGGCCTTCCTTGCTTCTCATTCGTCTCCAAGCTGCATGACTCGTTCTTGGGAGACCCTGCCTTTCCCCCACTTTATTGCCTTTTCTTCTGCACAGGTGATCTGACTAGCCCATTTGTTGTAGGCGTCTGTGGCTCAGTTTGCTCCGTTCATGTCTAATTTTGCCCTTGAACATCCATAGGGCTGATCTGTAGATTCATAGGAGCTTAGATGTGAGAGCTTGTTTGGAGGTTCTAGCTGGGGAGTGCAGCCACTCATATATTCTTGATCGAAGACTGATCCTCCTCCATCGGAGATGGTCGTCCTCTTCGACGAGCACGCATCTTTGAGAGGGTCGCACGTGGAGCGATGAGGGAGGAAGGGGACACCTGCCTAGCCAGCCAGATCGGCCGAATCAACCCTGGCAATCAGTGGAGAGACAGATGTTGCAACCAGCTCCAGATATGAGAGCCCTCGTATCCAGAGCTCAGACTTGAAACATACTTTAGAGATTATCTCATTTAACTGCTAATCACTTCATTTCATAGAGTGGGAAACTGAGGGCTGGTAAGGTTAAGGTCATCTAGATGTTTAGAGGTAAGATGGGAACTGGGACTCAGGCAGTTCGTTTTTCCACTGGTCCCTACCGCAATCACTCCTACCCCTGTTGTGCACTCTCTCCAAGGACCAATGCCTTCCCCATCACAGGGCCAGCCTTGGATCTGAATGAGAGGGCCCGGCTTGGTATCCATGTTTTAGGGGGCCTGCTCCGGTTTCCCCTAGCACACTCCTCCCGGTGGGATGAGGAGTCAGCAGGCTCTAGGTGATATGTCTGTCTGGAGCTCTTAACCTGGCCCAGGGGGAGCTCGAGGGAGCAGGCCTCGGAGGTACCCGTGGGCAGTGTTTGCTGGCTGGGGCTAGCTGGGGTGAGGAGAGGCCTTAGGACATATGACATGCGATGTGGGCCTCATTGATTCCCTTTCCCTGGACCTCACAGAAGTAAAGGATGTGCTTGTCCTGACCTATATTTGTGTTGTTATCAGAAACAAGGATTCCTTAGTTTTCCTCTTTGATCTTCCTCTTAACTCTAGTCCTCCTCTCCGTCTCTGCTTTCCATGTTCTTTACAGGCTGCATGCGATTCCTGAGAGAGGTCTTTCCGGCCAAGCCCACTGGGCTTTGATCGTGTTCTGCCTCTCCTGATTTGTTTGTTTAGCCACACAGTCATGTCCCTTTGCACCAGTTTTGTCTGCTGGCTCCCTCTGAGCTATTATGGTTTTCCATGTGTGATGTCCTCTCTTCTCTTCCACTGTCCGTAACCAGCTGGTCCCCCCTCCTGCTGTGCCCAGAGAGGCTGTTAGAGTGCTGACGAATGACCCGAGTCCAGGAATGACCCTCTGTAGACCCATATCTTGGTTTAAATCACTTTTCATTTCTCCGTTATCTCTAACTTCTGGCTGTGTGAAGAGTATAAACTTCTTTTTTTTTCAGGTGAAAACATTACAAACTTCAAAGGTTTGTTGATACAAGGCTGAGTTTCCCAGAGAGCTTAGAAAGGCATTTTAGTATGATTTCATGGTGGAGTTAGACATTCCTCAGCCCCAGAAAACATTCTAGAACTCTCTTTTTTGTGTTCTTGGGCAAGTAGATGATAGAATATTTCAAAAGTGTCCCCTGGTCCCTGAGAAATAAAGCTCCTTGGAATGTGGCAATTGCACAGTGAGAAAAAGGAGACAATTTGTATTTTTAAAAATTTAGACCAGAACCCCATAAACCACCTTCAAAACTTAAGTAAAAGGTCATAAATAAATGAATGTTTATTCAGAGTTTAGGATTTTAGCAGAATGTGATTATCTTTTGTGTAAGAGTTTGCACCTTAGTATTTAAAAGTCTTTGTGGTAGTTCACGGAGAAGGCAATGGCACCCCACTCCGGTACTCTCGCCTGGAAAATCCCATGGACGGAGGAGCCTGGTAGGCTGCAGTCCATCGGGTTGCGAAGAGTCGGACACAACTGAGCGACTTCACTTTCACTTTTATGCATTGGAGAAGGAAATGGCAACCCACTCCAGTGTTCTTGCCTGGAGAATCCCAGGGATGGGGTTGCACAGAGTCGAACATGACTGAAGTGACTTAGCAGTAGCAGCAGTGGTAGTTCACAAGCCTCCTTGGAGAAGGAAATAGCAACCCATTCCAGTGTTCTTGCCTGGAGAATCCCATGGACAGAGAAGCCTGGAGGGCTGCAGTCCACAGGGTCACAAAGAATTGGACACGACTGAGCAACTAACACACACACGAATCTCCTTAAATATTGTTATGCAGTATTTTGCATTATTATTAACAATAGAGCCTACCAGCTCATCTCTCTCCACCTAAGGACTTTGTGGTACATGTTTCAGCTTTGTAACACCTCCCTCCTAACCCCCAGATCTTTGACACTAATTCTGGATGATTTGGGTGGATGGGGAGGGCTTTAGGTGGGATTTTGCTTCAGAAGAACATGGATGCCTACCTCTTCCATCATGAAGCCACATAATAGTCACTCATAATAATTTTTTTTTTTGCATAAGCACTGTAGTTAAATAACACTTACAGTTTTTGATCGTATCATTTTACATGTTGTGTAATGACCCAGATACACCACACATACATCACATACATGACTAATATGAATGTTTCATAGATAATTACTTATTTACTATGTGTGAGGCCCTCAGAAAGTGTGTGTTTTATTTGATTTTGTTTCATGGAGAAGGCAATAGCAACCCGCTCCAGTACTCTTGCCTGGAAAATCTCATGGATGGAGGAGCCTGGTAGGCTGCAGTCCATGGGGTCACAAAGAGTCGGACACAACTGAGTGACTTGACTTTCACTTTTCACTTTCATGCATTGGAGAAGGAAATGGCAACCCACTCCAGTGTTCTTGCCTGGAGAATCCCAGGGACAGTGGAGCCTGATGGGCTGCCATCTATGGGGTCACACAGAGTTGGACACGACTGACGCGACTTAGCAGTAGCAGCAGCATTAGAAAATACATCAGTCACACCCCAGTTGTTTCCACAGCCCACAAATGGTTCATGATTTGGAATTTAGAACTTACTGCCCTAAGTCGTTCCATAAGGGTGTAAACAAAGTTTCTTCATCCCCACGGGAGGCTGATGTGCCTGGAGTGGTTCACTCACACACACAAATGTGCACACACATCCTAGCACGGCTGGTTTCACATCTGAGAAAGGCGTGTCACAGGATTTGATGGAAAGTGTTTTTATAGAGAGGACCTGGTTTGCAGCTCCTAACACAGCAAGTAATTGGGAACCACCAGTTTATCCTTCTTCCTGGGTCCTAGTTTCTGACTCCAGTGGGAAATCAGATACTAGAATGTTCAAAGCGTAAGATGCAGTCGCTGTATCCCTCTTGTTCTCTCTTGCTCCCTCCTTTCCTCACCCCCACTGTTTCTCTTAAATAACAGAAACAGAAGAAAACAAAACGAAACCAACTACAAGAAAACGCATGAGGCTGTTGATGCATTTCCCAGTTTTTATGAGACTGTGTCTCACACTGTCGGCTACTTTTGAATGTTTTGCCCAATTTCCTTTGATCCATCTCCCAAGATACAGGATGATGCTTTATTTTGGGCGAGGCTGGCAGCTGCCTTCGACTGCTCTTTTCCTTGGAGCCGTGCGAGCGCAGCCGTAAAGTTTATTTTTACATCTCACCACAGGACAAAAATCCACATTCTCAATTGAGCTTTGGACAGTCCGATTTAACAAATTGTGAAAAATTTCTTGGCCCAGATAAACGTCTCTCTAAATTAAGACCTTGCTCCCGGAAGCCCAAGAATTCATTAAGCCATAATTAGCCATGATCACTGATGATTTAAAGTACAGTAATAAAGGAGAAGTTTATACTGAGCTCTGAATGCACAGTTGGAGAGTCTGTCCTATGATTGACTTTCTATAGCTTTAGTTTTAAAATAATTCTTTCATTTCACCTGGGGCCTGCCTTTTCTCCAGCCAGCCCTTTATGGAAGCAGAAAAACAGCTGTCATCCAAGCTCCCAGTGCTTCAGGGCATGGCATCTGTCCAGTGTAACCAGGGAAAGTACCACGTCGTCTCAGACCAGCACATCAGCCCTGAGGTCCCAGGCTTTCCCATGCAGAGACTCATCTGTCGTCAGAGGAAAGAAACAGCAAGCACTCTGCAAAGGTGTATTTGTTCCAGCAAAGCTAGAGTACCCCAGACAGGGATTCTCTCATTCTTCTGTTAGCTGGTCAAGGGAATTAACTTTGACCATATTATTCAAGTCCTGAGTTTAGGCAGCAGTTCAGAGGACATTGCTAAACATTGAACTGCTGCCTAAACTCAGGGCTTAAGTAATATGATTAAAAGCACATAGCCGTGGTACTGAGATCTAAATTCAGGTTTCTTGTCCTGAGAGCTCATTGCCCTATTCTGGTGAATATTACTGACTTAGTAATTCTGGTGGCACCCCACTCCAGTACTCTTGCCTGGAAAATCCCATGGATGGAGGAGCCTGGTAGGCTGCGGTCCATGGGGTCGCTAAGAGTCGGACACGACTGAGCGACTTCACTTTCACTTTTCACTTTCACACGTTGGAGAAGGAAATGGCAACCCACTCCAGTGTTCTTGCCTGGAGAATCCCAGGGATGGGGGAGCCTGGTGGGCTGCCATCTATGGGGTCACACAGAGTCGGACACGACAGAAGTGACTTAACAGCAGCAGCAGTAATTCTAAAGCCATCTCATCAGCTCTCTTGGTATCCAGTGGAGGGACAGGGCTTATAATTTCCATTTTCCTAACAAAGCTCAGGTTTGACTTCCTGACGCTTGACTTAGGCTAAGGAACACCCATTATTCTCTTATCCATCTCTTGCCTTTTATCTTGTCATTTCCTGAGATCTGCCAAGAAATGTATATTTTACCTTTATTGCTTTTATTTGTATCAACATCACTGAAGCTTTGTCAGTATGTATCTCATTGCCATCAGAGACATTCTGGCCCTTCTGTCTGCAGTTTGGTCACTGCTGAAAGTAATCTTTTCTTGTTTAACAGTGGACACATCTCTTGACTGTGCTGTTGTCAATATGATATTTTTTTCAGGGGCCATGCCATGCAGCTTGCAGGATCTTAGTTCTTTGACCAGGGATAAAACTCAGGCCTCAACAGTGAAAGCATTGGGTCCTAACCACGCGACCACCAGAGAATTTCCTCAGTGTGATATTAATGTCATTGGATTTAAGAAAAATCTACTTAACTCAGAAGTCTTTTGATCATTAATTGTATTAGCCTATAGGTTTGGGTACCATGCTGTACTGAATTGGAAAATACGTGAGCTATGGAGTCAGATAGGTTTGTGTTTACATCTTTGGTCTTCTAGTTACGGTTATGTGTCTTTGAGACATTTATGTAGTACCTCATATGAAGTTCTAGAACTCAGTCAGTGGAACTCAATCACTGATAATTTTCTTTGGTTATGACAAAAAAATGAGTGTTTCTGTTGTGTGAATGTCTATGAATTTCCCAAACTTTATCGCATCGTGGAAATCTGTTTTGATTTTGGGGATGGATGAGCCAACCCACTTTCCTTGGGTAGAATCCCTCTGTTGCTGATGGATGGGGCCTTCAGAGCGTCAGCCTTCCCACCAGTTTACCTTCACTAATCTGAGCAGGAGAAGCAGCAGCAAACAGCACGTTGTAAATTACTGTTGCTTTCCACAGAAATTTTAAACTGAAAAATCTATTTTAAACTACATGTTTGCTCATCTTAAAGAGTTGCATTATAAACTGTTAGAAATCAGGGGCCATTAAACAACGATTTTCATTTACAGTGGATTCAGCACATAATTATTTTGAGTTTGGAAAGGATGTGCTGGTGAATGCCAAGTAAAGCATCGTACACCTCTAAAGATACAGGCCTCCCTGCTCACCCAGCCAGACCTAGATGGTCCTTCTTTCAAACTGGTAGCACTTTACACCTGTAGCTGGGGGACCCAGCTTGAACCTCAGGGTATACCCCGGGGCTTAGGTGCGTCTGCCTGTTAGAAGCCTGCCTTCAGGATGAACTCTGGAGCCTCCTGGGAGACTCTTCATCCTAGGGAAAGGGTACCAGACCTCGTGATCTCAATCAGAAATTGGAAGTGAGGAGTGATTCCAAGTATTGCATGGAACTGGTTTCCTCAGTGATTCATGCTCTCAAGACTGGACAAGAGGCAGGGAATGGGCAGGAAGGTTGTAGGAAAACGGACTGTTAGTAAAAATGGAAATGGTGGTTTCACTTTTAAAAACACCTTAAGAGGGACTTTCCTGGCCATCCAGTAGTTAAGACTCCATGCATCTAATGTAGGGGGCACAGAATCGATCCCTGGTGGGTGAATTAAGCTTCCCCATGTCTTCCTCCTGGTGCAGCCACCCCCCAAACAAAATAGAATAGCAGGACATTAAATTAAACACACACACACACGCACACATCTTAAAACTTCAGAGCAAAAATGAATGGCTTTGGTAACATCTGGAAATCTGCTGTCTAATGGAAGTCTGGATGCTGGGATCACCCCCCCACCCCACCCACACACAGAGCACAGCTGAGCTTCAGCAGGGTCCCCCGGGGAAGCTGGGGTGCCCATCAGGAGTGGCAGCTAGCAGTATAGACATGGCCTTCAGCAGGCCACCAAGGAAACAGCGATGCCCCTTTCTGTAGTGTAGCTGCTGACAAAGAGCCTGTTAACTGGTACATGAGAGGAGGCCAGGATACAAGAGAAAAGGTTTGTGCCATGCAGTCAAACGTGGTTCTTATCGGCAGGCTCGCCTTTGCATCTGCCCCCAGGATTTCCAGAAATACAGCAGGGAGAACCCAGAGAGGGCTTTGGGGCTGGCACGACAGACGGTCGTCAATAAAATGCGTGCCACTGCCTGCCAGATGTCAGCTCTGCCGGAAGGAACGTTCATCCAGGAGGAGCGTGTGTCAGAGGTCACTCAGCTCTCAGCTTTGAAAAGGCAGCCGTGCAAGAAGGCGGTGCTCTTGGGGAGAAGAGAGAAAGCGTGAGGAAAAGAACTTGTGGCATCATAAGATCCTTTAGCTGCAAACTTCTGATTTTTTTCCCCATCTTATTGACGTATAATTGACAAGTAAATTTGTGAGATATTTAAAGTGTACAGCATAATGATTTGATATATGTATACATTATGAAAGGATTCCTCACATTGAGTTAATGACCATGTCTGTCACCTCACCTACTTGTTTTATTTTTATTTTTTGGTGAGCACATTTAAGTTCTACTCTTAGCAATTTTCAATTATATGATACAGTGTTATCCTCTGTGTGTGTGTGTGTGTGTGTGTGCGCGCACTTGGTCACGTCTGTCTTTGCAACCCCGTAGACTGTAGCCTGCCAGGCTTCTCTGTCCATGGGATTATCTTGGCAAGAATACTGGCGTGGGTTGCTATGTGCTCCTCCAGGGGTTATCACCTGTAGTCACCATATTTTGCACTAGATCCTCAGACATTATTTATTTTAGAACCGAAAGTTTGTACCCTTTTACCAAACTTCCTGTCTCCCATTCCCCCAGCTCCTGACAACCACTTTCTACTATTTCTATGAGTTCAACTTTTTTTTTTTTTTTAAAGATTCCATGTGTAAGTGATTCCATATGGTATTTATCTTTCTTTATCTGGCTTGTTTCACTTAGCATAATGACCTCCAGTTTCACCCATGTTGTCACAAATGACACAATTCCCTAAAGTAGAATTTAAAGTCATCACCCCATTAGTATTACTCAGCCCTGAGTAACACACAGAATTCTTTTAAAGAATATATTGCTGGAATATATATAAATGTAAACCAGTCTATACTACTTTTGATTATACTTCTAGATTACTATAAAGCAAGAAAACATACAACTATGTACTAAAAAGACCTCCATATTAATAGAATTTAATGATATTAAATAATGGGGTGAATGATTTTGTTTTGCTTACATTAAGACCACCGTTGGGGCTTCCCTGGCGGCTCACAGTCAAGAATCTGCCTGCAGTGCAGGAGACCCGGGTCTGACCCCTGAGTGGGGAAGATCCCTTGGAGAAGGGAGTGGCAGCCCACTCCAGTATTCTTGCCTGGAGAATCCCATGGAGAGAGGAGCCTGGTGGCCTATAGTCCATGAGGTCGCAAAGAGTTGGACACGACTGAGAGACTAAACACACACACACACACACACATATACACACACACACACACACACACACACACACACAGGACCACTGTCCCAGGTAGAAATAGGATGTAGATGGAACCACACAGGGGTTGTTAAGTTCAGAAGGCCTTTGCTGCCTGTGCTGTGGGCTCCACTTCTGGCCCTACTCTCTTATCCATTTAACTGCTAGAGCAATATCATTCTTACAGCCAACCTGTCCCTACCTGGCTTAAACCTGGGAGAACTCATTTCACTGGTACTGGTCATGGGTGGGGAGGTTGAGGGCAGCTGCAGACTTGGGAATATTTTGCCTGTTCTCCCGTCCCCTTGAAAGCTGTTCAGAGGATGGGCTGCAGTGGGTGGTAGGTTATCTGCAAATGCCCAGAATTCTTCTGCCAATGAGTGATTTGCTGATGTTTTCCAGTGAACTTGTCTGGCTTTCTCATGTCCCCCTCACAGCATGAATTTTCCAAAACTCTTTGAGACTCAACAAATCATCTGCTTGAAAAATGAAAAATCTCTCCACTTTGCCGAGTGCCCTGGGCTTGGAGAAGAGGGGTGAAGGTGGGGAGCAGCCTCAGCTCTTTACGCTACTCACACAGAATTCATCCCCAAGGCTCTAATTTGGGAGCCTAGTCTGGGAGATCCTTTTCTGTGGCTGCACTGTTCAGAATTTGCAAAGAATGTCACCATCTGCTCCTTTTGTGACCTGATGTCACACAGAACAAAACATACTATTCTCATCCCCAACCCTTCCCCTTTTAAGGCTGTGTGCAGTTGTCCCATTTGGGGCAGAACAACTCCCTTTTTTTGTCTCTTACTCTCTGTCTTTCCCTGGAGAAACATCAAAACCTGCATCAGAGCATGGCTTCTGGGGTCCTGGCTCTGAACCTGTGTCCAGCTGAGCTGGCTTCTTTGCTCCTTCGTATCTGGGCTTCATGTCTGCCTGTGGAGGTGCTGGGAGCCTTCAAGGACCACAGTCTTCAGGGGCCCATGGCTGTTGGCCTCCCTGCCCTTCCTGTTTTCTTCTCTGTCTCTCCCCTTCTCTTTAGATCTGCCATCTGAGCACCTGCTGCTCAGTGATGCTGCTGGCCACCCCTTCACTTGTTCTCTGCTGGGCATCTCCTTCTCCACGCTTTTCTCCTTTCTTGCATCTTCTTCGGTATTTCTCTTCTTTTGGGTAAATGAGTTCTTCTGTGTCGCCATCCCCAACAATTCTTGCTTCTTTTTTTCTCTGTTGCTGCTGCTAAGTAGCTTCAGTCGTGTCCGACTCTGTGCAACCCCATAGATGGCAGCCCACCAGGCTCCCCCGTCCCTGGGATTCTCCAGGCAAGAACACTGGAGTGGGTTGCCATGTCCTTCTCTTCTCAGTGGCTGACAAACAGATCCCAGGATGATCAGGGGTGATTGGGAGCACTGAGGTGCCTCTTAGAACAGCATAGAATGGACAAGCTGCTCACGGGGGTGGATTCTGAGCCCCAGTAGCTCTGCGAGTCTGGTGCTGGAAGAGAGTGGTGTCTGTGTCTTCATCAGAGGAACCTTTTTCTTGGTACTGTGTTCCGATTCAGACACAAAGCCACAGGAGCCTCCCTGGAGCCCGGGGCGGAGATCACTGACAAGCGTTCTCTCTCATCTCTGAGACGCCCTTCATGGTTTTGATTTGTTGTGTTTGCAGAACTCTCCTGCAGCAGCTGCAGAAACTTCAGACTTTGGTGATGGGCAAGGTTTCTCGCACCTGCAAGCTGGCTGGCACGCAGACTGGCACATGCCTCATGGTGAGTTTCCCAAATGAACAGCACCGTCACCAACCCGGCCCACTCCCCAGGCTCCAGCCTCTCCCCAGCCTGCCACATCCAAGTGCTGGGGGTTGGAGGAACCACAGCCCGCTCCGAGGCTGTTTCTCTCCTATGATGCGACAGTGATTGATCTGGGTGCGGTCTGCTGTCCTGACAGAGGAGAGTCGTCTTTCCAGACCTCTCAGGAGTTGCAGGTCTGCAGGTTTGTTCTGTGCATCTTGGAATTGATGGCCCCCACGTTCTCTCCTCACCCTGCAGGTCGTGGTGCTGTGCTTTGCCGTAGCATTTGGCAGCTTCTTTCAGGGCTATGGGCCCTATCCTTCTGCCACCAAGATGGCCCTGCCCAGCCAGCATTCCCTGCAGGAGCCCTACACATCCTCCGTGGGTAAGACGGCACTCAGCAGCTGAGGAGATGTCTTGTTTCTTTTCTCTTTCATTTCTCAAAACTTAACTTTCTGAAAGAAGTCTTATGTGAAAGTCTAAAATTTTTGTTGTTGTTGTTGGGAGGACTGTATTAAATCACTTGGTTTGAAATGGCTCTATGATAAGGTTCCTTGGGTACAGAGCAGTGGTCTCAAAATCATTTCTCTATAAAAACACATATATATATCCCTTCCTTGGGAGGAGACAATTCAATGTCACTGTTTCCTCTCTCCCATAAAAAACATTGATTGAATAGCATCAACAGAAGCATCTGCCCCCAAATTAGTGAGTGTGTAGTTAGCTGTCATCACTCTGACCTCCAGGACTTTGCAGGTAGTGTTCTCGGCTTCTGCTTACATATGAAAGCCTAATGTCTAAAGAGTGGTAAAAGTGTAACTTCTCCACTGAAGGGAGGAAGGGGGCCATGGGAAGAAGTGCCCAGTCCACTTGTTGGGTCTCCCCTTGGGGTCCTCACGCACTGGGATTTCTCTAGAGCTCCACAGAGCATGGCTTGCAGACTTCTGCTCTAGACTGTGTTCCCTGGCAAATTCTGACATCTTCTTTTTGAGTTCTGACACGGGGAGGGATGTGCATTTGTAGGGAAGGGGTGGGAGAGCAGTAAGTTTTCCATTACATTTTAAAGGAATTCTACTCAGTGGAAATGTATGTTACCACAGTAAGCATCTGTAAAGTGACGTGAGACAATCAGCCTGTGTTACAAAATATAATGCCCAAGATTTAGAGAATTTGGAGACACAGGTATTAGATGTGATAGTCTCATCTAGATCAATGATCTCTTTTAAGTATGTGGTAAATAAAAGAATGGTATGTAGGGATCGTGAAATAGATACATACACTAGTAAGAACAAATATGGAATTAGGGGTACTGGATTTTGAGGGTAGGCATAATTTTGTGGTTCTGAAACATCTGAAGTAGGTGTGTCTCTGCCAGGTATATGACAGAAGGTCCAGCATTTCAACAAATAATTGCAGTGGTCTCCTGGGGAATTCTTTTTTTTCTCCAAGGGAATGTATCTCTAAATTTAAATGGAAGTTGATGAGAGCAAAGTTTCTATGTTGTAGAAAATTGCTGCTGAGCCATCTAGCTATGCAACTATTCTATAAAACAAAAGAGTGTGTCTCTGTTGTTTGATTTATGGCTTTAGCCTTGTGTCTCCTCTCTAGTTTCTAAATGAAAGAAAACACAGTTTTCTGCCCTTGTACCTTCTCCCTATGCAAGACCTACTCATTGAGGATGCTTACTTTAGCTGAGTCTGGACACCTCCAAATATTTGACTCCTTTTCTCCATGAATTGTTTCCTCCAGATGGTTGCAGGGGTGGGGGTGGCCTGGAGGGGAGTTTTATTTTCAAAGCAGTGGGGGTGGCAGTTTTCTTCCTGTGTATTTGTTCTTCTGTTGTTCTTCCAGCACTTTATAATTGGTATCATTTTTCAACACACCAAACTCTGAAATCCTGAAGCCTTTATAGAAAGCCAACTCCAGTTGGCACCCTCAGTCCTGGGCAATAGGAACCCATGAATTGTCATCTCCCTGCCCTGAGCATCTAGGGGGAGGCGTGATGTACCCTTGTGGTCTCTTGTAACACCTGTTACTTTGCTTTGTTCTCAGTGAGATCCAGGAACCTGCTGATCTATGAGGAACATTCTCCCCTGGAGGAGCCACCCAGTTCTGCCTCAGCTGGGGAGCTGGGGCGCTGGGACCGAGGCTCCGCTCTGCTCAGGGCAAAAGGGCTGGAGTCCAGGCCGGACATGGATCTTCCCCATTTCATTATCTCAAATGAGACCAGCCTGGAGAAATCAGTGCTGTTGGAGCTGCAGCAGCACATGTGAGTCAAACAGACACAGGGTCACCTCCTCTAAGGCACCCGTGATGGGTTATGAGTCAGCCAACTGCAGTGTGCAGAGTAGACTTTCCCATTGGTCTGGTCCAGCCCTCGGCTTTTTCAGGACCTATTTCCAGCACCTGGGCTCTGGAGAGTCCATTGTTTGCCAACAGCTGGCCCTCACAGAGACTGGAAGAGACACGGTGAGAGCTGGCCCCGTGTCTGCTATGCCACTGGGGAGCTGGCAGTGCAGGCTCCAAGAACTGGGGAAAGGGCTTGACTCCCTTCCTCCCTGTCTTCTTCCTCTCCTCAGAGTCTCACAAGTAAACATACAGTCCAGCAACAGCAGTGTACTTGCTATGCAAACGCTGCCTCAAGGCACATTTCCAAGCTTCCTTCCAACTGAAGATACATATATGTCAGCTTATATATCAACATGTAGTTTTATGATTTACATGTAAATAAACATGCATTAGGGCTTCCCAGGTGGCGTTAGTGGGAAAGAACTTGCCTGATGGGGCAGGGGGCATAAGAGACCCAGGTTCGATCCCTGGGTCAGGGAGGTCCCCTGGAGGAGGGCATGGCAACCCACTCCAGTATTCTTGCCTGGAGAATCCCATGGATAGAGGAGCCTAGCAGGCTACAGTCCATGGAGTCACAAAGAGTTGGACACGACTAAAGTGACCTTAGCACACATGCAAATATGTGTTAATTATACTTAGATAGTTATATATTCATACTAAAGGACTTTGAGAGGCACTGTTTTTGTGTTTCCATTATTGAAAGTAACATATATTTGCCTCCAGTTCTCCATGAGTTGTTTCCTTTAGATAGTTAGAGGAAGAGGCCTTGTATAAAGACTTGTATAACTGCTGGGGATTGTTACCCTGTGGGGGGTACCTGGGTACACTAAAGGACTCAGGAAGGAGTGTCTGCATACAGTCCTGGTTATACGTGGTGTGGTTGGTGGTCTAGCTGACCTCGTGCCCCTAGAGATGATGCTATTCCAATACAAGTAGGAAAGTTTTTGTTTCAAAGTTTCGAGCTTTCTTCCCCTAATGCTGCAGGGGAAAGTTTGTAATTATATATACTTTTATATGTTTATATTCTACACACATATTTAACATTTATAGCACTTATTATTTTAAGAACTATGTAAGTGTGACATATATATCTTTTGAAATACTTTACAAGGTTAGATATTACTATTATTTCCTAGAGAGAATTGTAGAAGCCAGAGCAGACTACTCTTGGGAGCCAGAGAAGACTTAGCCATTCAATAACTTGGCTCATGACAAAAGTCTTCTTTCCTCTTGTCTCAGCTATTCAAGGCCCCATTGAAATCCCTCTTGTTCTGGGATGTCTCCCTGATACCAGAGCCCTCATTGCCTTCCTCTGAACGTCTAGGAGATGTTCTAGGCTGTTACACAATATAATAATATATTTATTTTCTATGATATATTCATTGTTATTTCATGATAGTTTGGGGTTTGTTTTTTTAACCTTCATCTAGAATCTTTTAATCTTTAAAAAGGTTTCATCTTTATCTAAAATTTTTTTTTAAAAAAATCTTTATTCTAGACTAAGGATCAGCCTTTATCCTTTTATTTTCTCCTTCCCAGGGTTTAGCATGGGGTATTTATCCTCAATGAATACAGTAATTTTAAGTGACGTACAAGGAATCAGTATCAAACCACCATGTTTATCCTCTGGGTTGCGATGACTCCTTTGGCATGAGGATAAAGGCAGGAATGTGGATGGTGGACAGGCGGGTAGTAGGAGACTTTGGGAACAGAGAAGTGCTGCTGGGAGGGAAGAAGACAAGAGGCATGTGTGGGCCAGCCTGCTAAGTCCAGTCATGGGGTGATTGCGTCATCCCGCCAAGCATGATGGTGAGACTTCTTTCTCCTTCTGATGCCTCCGCAGGGTCAGCACCAACCTGGAGGGGAATGAGACCCTAAAAGTTGTAGAACTCGACAGAAGAGTGAACGCCACCTTTTAAAGAGGCTATCGCCACCTCCCTCTGTCTCTTCACTTTGCCTTTACGTCTCCAAACCACCTTTTGTCATAAGCTTTTCCTTTTTGCCCACCCAATCTGGACGAAGCAGCGGTCCTGGCTCTGGATGGGAGGATGGCCTGGGATTTCCGCCTGCGGTGAGAGAGCGCCTCCCCCGGTCCCATGTCCCTCCCTGCGCAGGGGAGCTCGCCCCGTCCCTCGCTTACTGCCAGAGGCAATTATCTTCGGTCGGGGTGGGACAAGCAGGCTTGTTTCTACCGACAGTGCCAAAAAGATACGGCCCGATTCTCACCGGGGTGGGTGTGACCGCCTCCTTGAAGCAGAGCTGACTGTTGTTCACCCCACAAAAATTTACCAGGATGCTTGTTGGAATCTGGCGAAGCACTGACTGACGTCCTGCCTTCCTCAGCCTGGCTCTGCGGTGCCCTGCGGGCGCCCCCTGCCGCTCTGCCCTGGGCCCCGGCCTTGGGCCCCTTGACTGGAGCAAGGCGCCCCCTTCGTACCCTCAGGCCGCAAGTGCAATGCCTGAAGCAATCAGGCTTCTCTACTCCAGGCAAACCTGCCCCACCATGTTGCTTGTAGGATTTCTCCACAGTCTGTGTCCCCACACACCCCTAGTTCTGCCTCCCTGGCTTTTCCTCCCCATTTGTAAATAGTATTTATTAGCTTGCAGAGGCTTCCCCGGCGACCACTGAAGACATCTGGACGCCTCCCCTCCAGGCTCACAAGGTCCCCTGTTGGCCTGTGGAGCAAAGAGGGCAGCCTGGACTCTGGGATTCCCCATTCTTCCAGGCCGTGTTTTGTCTTGTGTTTTCTTTTTTTTTTTCTTTTTCTGGAGGCTTCTAATTATAGTTGGGGAACCTCCCTAAGCATGTGTCCTTCTGTAGCATGAACTCAGAGGGGAAGGTGGAGCCGGGCTCAGGTCTGAGGCTCTGTGGACGGGGGCTTTTTTGGTCCTGTACCCATGCCAGGGAAGCCCTGACCCCAGGCGTTTCAGACAGCCATGTTAGCCCAGTTTTCCCCACCTCCCCCTGACCCGTCTGCTTTCCCTTCCTCTTCTGCCTCCATACAGAGGCGGGGCCTGAGGCCTGCTCCTGGGGTCAGAGCAGGTGACATTTGTGTATGTGTGTCTTACCTTTTCTAGTCAGGTTTGGCCACTTTGCAGCTCACCCAAAGAGACACGACCTAATCCCCCAACCTACTTTTTTTTTTTTTTTTTAATGATTAAGAGTAACTTTTGTAGTTTAAAGAAAAAAAAACAACTTTCCTCTTTCATACAAATAAGAAATAGAAATAGACTTTTTATTGTATAATGTAGAAGACTCCCCTTAAATGTTTTTGCCTAGCTTGTAAAAGATTTTGTGTAAGAAATTTGCTCACATTTTGTTTTTTATTTTTAGAAGTAGGTGAAGCACTTTTAGTTTGAAGTCTCTTGTCTTTGGTTTTCTCTCTCATCTCTGTTGTCGTTGGAACCTGTACTTAAGAGAGATTAAGCCACTCCTGGGCCCTCTGTTCCATATCAGCCACAGAATTTGGCATCATTAGCATTTACCATCAGACCTCATAAGCAGTGGACTCATTGGACATGCATCTGAGCAAACTCCGGGAGATAGTGAAGGACAGGGAAGCCTGGCGTGCTGCAGTCCATGGAGTTGCAAAGCATCAGATACGACTTAGAGACTGAACAACAACAAACTCATAAGCAGATCTGGTACCTTCAGGGCTCACCGTCGGTGATTCTTCTGTCTCCCTACTGTGATGGAGAAAGTTCCGACAGGGAGATGGCCAAGTTCCTCTTCTTGGCGCTGTGTAAAGCTGGATCAGGATCACAGTGGTCTCCTCTCACTGCCCCATCCATTGGCCAGCAAAGGCTGAGACCAGACAGGCTGGCTGTGTGGGAGGAGGGATGCTAGTACATGCCCTGTTCCCTTCTGTTTCTCTCTACTTTCCTCTCTCCTTCTCTTCTGTGCTAGACCTTCCTGGGTCTGACTGGTGTCTGCCAACCAAGGGCCGCTACTGTCCCATCCCTCTCTTTAGTATGTCATGTAATTATCAGGCACTGGCAGCCCATGGGGTGGGGTCAGGGGGGGCTAAGAAGGTGAGAAGGTAATATTAACTCTCATATTTGGATGATTAGAAAGTGAAACTTTTCCTGTGTCGGAACCAACTCCTAGGGCCCATCCTTAGTGCCTTGAGGATTTTATTTCCTCGCTTGACCTCATTCTCACCAGCCCTCCAAACAGCAGGGCTTGATCTCTGGGCAGCCTTTCTTCCAGAACTGAATCTGTGTCTAGAGACAGAGGACATCAGCCTGAGGGCTCAAATGGCCATTGTAAGGGGATCCAAGGACCAGTTGCTGCTGTTTTGAGAAAGACCTCTGCTTCCCACTCCTTGCTCAGGCGAAGAAGAGGAACTAAACAGTTACCCCTTTAGGAGAATGTAACGGAGTCCAGAGGATGCTGAAGAGCTGGATAACACCAGATTGGTTCCAAATAGTTAATGTGCACATTTTCTCTTCCAGGGTTAAGCTCACAATGTCAGTGGATTTGTTTCCCCCCCAGAACCATCCCGTGCCATAGATGAGTCAGTAATACTTGGTTAGCCCTGAAGATGTTAGATAGTGGCAGGCTTTCAGCTTCGAAACCTCAGTTTTGGAAAGTTTGAGACTGTTAGCACAACTGTCAATCATAAAGAATCAATGTTCATGATAAATATATTAATATATTTTCCATTAGGTCAGCAGGTTTTCCCCTTCTCTTCTTTTGATTAGCCTAGTGGAGGAGATGTCTTGTAAAAAGTTCAGAGAACATATACTTTTTTTTACTGGGTGAGACCTGAGTAACCCAGACTCCCCAGTGTGGTTCTATTCACAGCTCTGGACTTTGCACTTAGAAATGGCTACTGTAAATGAAAGGTCTCAGTGCCAGGTTTAAGAAAGGATTTCTGTGAAGTGTTAGGACTCTGGAGCCTAGCTCACATAAAGAGAGTGTTATATAAAAATCTGACAGCTGAACTAGGTTGCTCCTTTTGGGCAGGAGGTGGGGATGAGTTTTGACACCAGTACAGGCAAAATTAGATAACCTTTTTATTAGTATAAATGATTTTGATTTAGAGACCTAATTTGTAGATTGTGAAAGCAACTTTTAGTGCAGCTTATTTACAAACCAACTATAAACACCGTGGGTTTTTTCCCTTCCTCATGCCTGAATGCCAAGAGAGGGCTGTGATTCTCATGTGTCCTTGGAGCAAGAGTGTTGAACTGATTCACTTTTGTTCTGGCAGTGAGTCAGTGTCCAGAGTTTTTGACACAAGTGTTTTATTAAAAAAATATTTTTTTTGCACTTGTGTCTCCTTCCTCTGTGTTCTCACACTGACCAAAGGACAGGATGAGAGGACCCTCAGGGCCAGCTCCTCTGAACACACATGTCATTTGTGCAGGGTGCACGCTCAGAGACCTCCCAGTTCCCATCGGGGAAATGGAGCATCCGTGCCAGCCTTGCTAATGTGGGGAAATGGGAGATGGAAGAGAAGGCTGTAGCCTCCCCCTTCTCTGCCAAGTGCTCTTGTCAGTAATTCAGTTCTGTGGAGTCCAGTCTTTATTCCAGACACTAGCTCTCCTGCTTGCAGTGCAGACAGACCATTAGCAGGTAGTGCTCTGGTCAAGGTCATTTTCTTTGAATTCCTTTTTCGCTGAGACAGTTAGGAGACATGTCATCGGATAAGACCCTCTGGGAGGGCAGCTCCAGGAGAGAGTAGAGGCCTGTGAAGTGGCCAGAGACAGAGTTCAGATTCTTCTTTCACTCACTCATCCATTCATTGAGTTGTCATTCATTCCCAAGAAAGAGTGTTGCAAGAGGCCCTAGTGAATATTAGGGAATAAGGGGCCTGAGGAAGCTTCATTAATCAATAACTATTCGAAAGGCCCAAGTGCCAGCTCGCTCTTTGCCTCCCTTCCCCTACCCCTTGCATGGGCGCAAATATAGACGTATGTAGACACACACAAGAATACATTCCTCCCTTGTCTTGGACACTCATTTGTGCATTACATGTGCCTTATATTTGAATCCAGGATGACTGAGGGCCACCTTGTCATTGGGAGATTTTGTATACACCCTTGTAGTACTAAATTGAAGTGGGTTTGGGTGATGAAACTTCCAAAGGCTCAAAAATGGTTTCCTAAAAGTGAGTCTTGATCACATCTATACATCAGGAGAAAAGAAACAGAGTAACGTCCATTAGGAAAATCCCATTTTGCCAAGGTGAAGTCGCATCAAAAAATGACCAGCCAGGATTAAAGGTATTATAAATCCTCAGAGCAGAACATTGTCTCAGCACAGAAGAATCCAGTGCCTTTGAGGATTCAGACTCCATGTCTCCATGGCCAAAGGGTCAGTACCACCTACCACAGGACATGTTTCATGTTGTCATTTTGGGTAACAGAAAATTCAGGAATGCTATGTCTGGGCTTCTAGAAGGAAGGAAAATGATAATTCTTGTATACTTACTAAATGCTGGGTGCTAAGTAAGGGATTCCCTGGTGACTCAGCAGTAAAAAAATCCACCAGCAATGCAGGAGCTGCCAGAGACATAGGTTCGATTCCTGGGTCAGGAAGATCTCCTGGAGTGGGGGGCATGGCAATCCATTCTAGTATTCTTGCCTGGAGTATCTGGGTAGAAGAGCCTGGTGGGCTACAGTCCATAGGATCACAGAGTCGGACGTGACTGTAGTGACTTAGCATGCACACATATGCTAAATGAGTCTTTTAGTGTTATAGAAGGAGAAAACAAGGGCAGCTAATTATTATGAGACGATAAACAGCTAAGTGATATGGGAGGTGCAGCAATTTGTGGCTTAGGTTGAGCAGATCTCTTTCTGCGTGAGCACGCTGTAAGCTTTGAAGTTCCTCTGGGCGGAGACTGCAGTGCCTCCTACCCCCGGGCTGGCCCCGCTGTGCAGAGTTGAGGGTTTTTTGCCTCATACTGGAGATGTTCATCTCCTGTTCGGTTCATCCCGTCCTCTGTGAGTTCTGGCTAGTAGCCTCTGCATCCTGGGAAAGCAACACCAGCAATTTTAGCTGTTTCTCTGCTCCTTCGCTTGCTCACCAGATGGCTGAAAACATGAACTTTTTGCACCATGGACCCATGGCCTACAGTGTTCAGCAAATCTCTCTTTCAGACGGAATATTTTCTGAGTCTACGAAAAACACCAGCACTCTTTGACAAATTGTGGGCGACGTTTTTAAACAATGCTGAGCAGACTCTGGACTATAATCAACCATGAGCTTTAATGTTTGTGCTGACAGGCTGGGCTTTCTCTCTTTGGTAACAGGTTATATAGACCAGTAATGTTTAAGTCTAATTACATTGTGAGTCTTATTATCTGTCAATTATCATGCTGTTTTTTTTTTAATGGCTTTTTATTCTTTATCATAGCTAAGTAAATACCAAAAAAAAAAAAAGCAAATGCTTTGTAGGATACTTGTATTTAGTTTGGAAAAAAATGAATTTAAATTGTTATGCTTTTGTATTTCCATTTCTTGCAAATAAAAATATTTTTTCTTAAATAGTAAAACATTTTCCAGTCTTGAAAATCCTTGATATTCTGCTTTTAAATGTTTTTTTTTTTGTATGAGCTTGGATCTGCCTATGTGTGCCTAGCCATTGTTTCCTAACCATCTAGTGCAACTGAAAAAAGAGCCTCAAACCAGCAATTTGTATGTTATCAAGTGCTGAATCCAAGTCTCAGTTGGAGGAATATTGAGAAATATAATTGTTTTTTCAGTCAGTCACAGGAAGAAAACCCATATTCTCTGGAGATTTATGCGGCCTGACTGCTATTTTCGTTGTCTCCTACAACTATTCTTTAACTAGATTTCAGAACTCCATGGATTTGATTTTTCTTTCCCCGTCTCGGGATGCTTGAGAATGATGGCTTGGACATGAGCCAGAAGAGAAGGATCCTTTTTTATAGAAACAGTTGCAGAGGATGCCTAACATTGGATTCATGCTCCAGAAATTATGGTGAAATGGTTGATAAAGGTCAATGCACTCAAGCAGAATTACCTTCATTCCATTGCAGTCTCTGTATTCAAATTTAATTTTCTCCACTCAGAGAGAGTGGGGCTTCATTTAACCTTAGAAAAAGTAGCCAAGATGTTAAGAGACTAAGGCCATGGACCACGCTTACCTGGAGCTCCACCCACCCCCAAGACTTTCTTTTTCTTAGCAGCATGCGGAAACTTTCTTTGAGTTCCTGGGTGCGTTACTCTCTTGCTGCTTTTCTTCTCTGGACACCTTGACAATATCTTCTATTTCTACACAAGGGTCCTTTCCCAGTGGAAGATTTTAATCACCCTCCCTCTTTCTTATTCTGCAAGCCTATTATGGAAACTTCCTCTGTGACATTCTGATATCTTTCCAGGGATGTGGGGAGGGGACAATGCTCACTGGTTTGAAGATACTCTGTATTAATCATGCCTTTGTATTTTCTGTATTCCTAATACTTTGACATCTGGGACCTTGGTGACCTAGAAAGGGACTGACTGTTCCTCACATAGTAGGAGCCAAGACATAGTAAAGGACTTGCCTATAAGCACAACTTTCATGTGCAAACCAGAGCTGGTTCCTCAAGCACCTCCTTTATGAGCTCTCAGGACCTCACTGTCCCCCTGCCCTAATCACCTAATCACCATGACCAGGTCCCAGACCACTAGAAACACTCTCTACGCCTCAGAGCCCACTAAAGTTCTTCAAACTAGCCACCCCTAAACCTATTTTCCTTGCCTTGATGTTCCTTCCTGCAGAAACTACAGTTTCTGGCCTAATTTTCCTCCTGTAAGATTTCCTCCAGAAAATTAGGGCTAACCCTAACCCTCCTCTGCTTCTCAACCATCCCTGGTGCTTCTTGGGAACTGAGAGTAACAAACTACCTTTTCTTTTCTAAAAATTTTCAACAGCTTTAATTAATATTAATAATCATTATTGCATATTTATTAAGTACTCATTGTTTATTGAAATCTGTTAAATGATATAGAAAAATTATAATAATAGTATAAAACACTATAAAAATAGCCTAAAACTTGGAGAAGCTAGGAAACTGTAAGACATAGAAACATTAGAAAATACTAATTATTAGTGAATATATTGATAATTTTCCATATTCTTTCAACTTGATTCACCTCCCTGCTAATTAATATGTAATCTGAATCTTCTTGTAGATTATTTTTTGGATAAAGATGAACATTTTTTAAGCTCCTATTATTTTATTTCTTTACAAACTATCTTTTCAATAGCGATCATCTCTTTATCTGTTGGCCTCAGTGTGTTTGAATAATAATAAAATCTATGTTTTAAAACATATTCCTTAGGCATCAGGATGTCAAATCGGAGGCTGATCTCAGGCTCACAGACCTTTTCATGGACGGGTTTCATGGATGGGCCTGCTATGATTTAGAGCAATGTGGGGCTTCCCTGGTGGCTCAGACGGTAAAGCTTCCGCCTGCAGTGCAGGAGACCCAAGTTCGATCCCTGGGTCAGGAAGATCCCCTGGAGAAGGAAATGGCAACCCACTCCACTACTCTTGCCTGGAAAATCCCATGGACAGAGGGGCCTGGAGAGCTACAGTCCATGGGGTTGCAAAGAGTCGGACACGACTGAGCCATTTCACTTCAACACAGATTTATTGTCTTGTTTTATACTGGTTGTCACTTTTGTTCCAGAAAAAGTAAATGAGGCGTACACAGGTTGGTGGAGCTTGTTCTTGGGAAAAGAAAGAACCAGGAAGCAGGTGTCTATAAAGTGCTGCCGCCATGCTCAGTTCCTAGGGCAAATCCTACCTCACATCTCTGAAAATGAGAGCTATCCAGGAGAAGGCATGCTGGGATGCAGTGGGGGAAAGAACCAGTGGATTCAGGAGGTAAAGGTTATGCGCCCTTGCTTCATAACCTTAAACTTGTTGGCCTTCACGGAAAAGGAGACCCTGGGCTTGGGCTTCCCTGGTGGCACCGTTTCCTGCACTGCAGGAAACAAGGGTTCCATCCCTGGGTTGGGAAGATCCCCTGGAGGAGGCCACGGCAACCAACTCCGGTACTCTTGCCTGGAGAATCCCCGCGGACAGAAGAGTCTGGTGGGCAACAGTCCGTAGGGTCGCAAAGAGTTCGACATGCGAGCATGCACACACGGAGTGCCTCTTATCTACCAGGTGATTTTCATGCATTATCTGTGATCTTGTTCACTTTCTCTAGAATGTTTATGGAGGATGCATAATTACCCCCCTCTCACAGTTGAGGAAACTGGGGTTCCAAAATTAAGACTCCTACTCAAATGATCATGTGGTAAATTAACTGCTAATGAGAGATTTGAGCCCCGGCCTTCACTGGTTCCAAGTACACAGTCTGTGAGCTATACTATGCTGTTGTTTAGGGCTTGAGGATTTGTACTTGTAAAAATACAGGTGTTAGCCTAGATCAAAGGCTACAAACCTTCAGCTCATGCACAAATGCTTCTGGTTTGGCCCTAAGATGATTGAAACATTTAAAAATTGTTGGTTAACCTTTCAACATTCAAAGATTTCTCATACAACTCCAGGTCTCCATATTTTCTTAAAAGACTTGAAGACCAGGCAATTAATTTTAGGAGCTGAGTAATGGTGGCCCCTTAGGTGGTGTAGGCCATCTCTGTGTGGCCGCATTTCCCACACCCAGGCTAGTTCATACATTCATATCACTTGCCTGGTCCTTCTATCATCTGAATTGACAGCCTCTGGACTAGATGGAACCAAGGGAACATTTCATGCAAAGATGGGTTTGATAAAGGACCGAAATGGTATGGACCTATCAGAAGCAGAAGATATTAAGAAGAGATGGCAAGAATACACAGAAGAACTGTACAAAAAAGATCTTCACGACCCAGATAATCATGATGGTGTGATCACTCACCTAGAGCCAGACATCCTGGAATGTGAAGTCAAGTGGGCCTTAGAAAGCATCACTACGAACAAAGCTAGTGGAGGTGATGGAATTCCAGTTGAGCTATTTCAAATCCTGAAAGATGATGCTGTGAAAGTGCTGCACTCAATATGCCAGCAAATTTGGAAAACTCAGCAGTGGCCACAGGACTGAAAAAGGTCAGTTTTCATTCCAATCCCAAAGAAAGGCAATCCCAAAGAATGCTCAAACTACTGCACAATTGCTCTCATCTCACACACTAGTAAAGTAATGTTCAAAATTCTCCAAGCCAGGCTTTAGCAATATGTGAACCATGAACTTCCAGATGTTCAAGCTGGTTTTAGAAAAGGCAGAAGAACCAGAGATCAAATTGCCAACATCCACTGAATTATCAAAAAAGCAAGAGAGTTCCAGAAAAACATCTCTTTCTGCTTTATTGACTATGCCAAAGCCTTTGACTGTGTGGATCACAATAAACTGTGGAAAATTCTGAAAGAGATGGGAATACCAGACCACCTGACCTACTTCTCTTGAGAAACCTATATTCAGGTCAGGAAGCAACAGTTAGAACTGGACATGGAACAACAGACTGGTTCCAAATAGGAAAAGAAGTACGTCAAGGCTGTATATTGTCACCCTGCTTATTTAACTTATATGCAGAGTACATCATGAGAAACTCTGGGCTGGAAGAAGCACAAGCTGGAATCAAGATTGCCAAGAGAAATATCAATAACCTCAGATATGCAGATGACACCACCCTTATGGCAGAAAGTGAAGAGGAACTAAAAAGTTTCTTGATGAAAATGAAGGAGGAGAGTGAAAAAGTTGGCTTAAAGCTCAACATTCAGAAAACTAAGATCATGGCATCTGGTCCCATCACTTCATGGCAAATAGATGGGGAAACAGTGGAAACAGTGTCAGACTTTATTTTTTTGGGCTCCAAAATCACCACAGACAGTGATTGCAGCCATGAAATTAAAAAGCTCTCACTCCTTGGAAGGAAAGTTATGACCAACCTAGATAGCATATTAAAAAGCAGAGACATTACTTTGCCAACAAAGGTCCGTCTAGGCAAGACTATGGTTTTTCCAGTAGTCATGTATGGATGTGAGAGTTGGACTGTAAAGAAAGCTGAGCGCCAAAGAATTGATGTTGGGGGTGTTGGAGAAGACTCTTGAGAGTCCCTTGGACTGCAAGGAGATCCAACCAGCCCATCGTAAAGGAGATCCGTCCTGGGTGTTCATTGGAAGGACTGATGCTGAAGCTGAAACTCCAACACTTTGGCCACCTCATTCGAAGAGTTGACTCATTGGAAAAGACCCTGATGCTGGGAGGGATTGGGGCAGGAGGAGAAGGGGATGACAGAGAATGAGATGGTTGGATGGCGTCACCAACTCAATGGACATGAGTTTGAGTAAACTCTGGGAGTTGGTGATGGACAGGGAGGCCTGGCGTGCTGCAATTCATGGGGTCGCAAAGAGTCGGACACGACTGAGCGACTGGACTGAACTGAAATGAACTGAACTGGACTGAACTGGACTAGATGGTGCCTGACTTTCTGGGAGTCATGAGAGAGTGCATAAAGGAAAAAATACTGTGTTGGTGGCAGTGGGGACTGTGGTTAGTTTCACCCTGAGGGACAGGGAGAGGGCTGAGGAGGGAGGCACCTGGCCTATGAGCAGAGGAGGTGTGTATACAGCAATTGCCTTTATTTGCACACTATATGAAAAAAATGCAACCTGGGCTCTGTTCTTAATCCTAGAGAAAAATCTTCATTGTCTCAAAATTTATATGGAAAATCTTTTAAATGATCCCTCTTATATAAGACCCTGTGGTTTCCATAAAGCGCTTCCCTATGCCATCGACTGTGACTTGCTGATTGTCCGTGGGGAAGGTGGAGCAATTCTTATTGTTTCTGTCGCTCAGCTGAGGAGGTGGGGGCTGGAGAGACGCGAATGGCTCCACATTAGTTTACACAGTGAGTATGTGCACAGCAGAATCACAAACCAGCTGTCCCAATTTCCAGCCTAGTCCTAGTTCCATGAGCTGTCCCTGATCTGGGGCAGGTGACAATAGCTGTCATCCATGACCCCTCTAATGGGACTCTGCAAGATGGCACTGGCTTACTCTTTCACCTAGAATTCTCAGCACTGAGTTTGAATCCAGGATTTGGGATATTCCCAAAGGCTCCTGTCTCTACAGGGAAGGGAAAAGAAGGAAGATGACTCATCTTAGTCCTTTCCTGCAAAATAATCCAAGCCACCGTTTGCGACGAGGCTGGTTACAACTTGATCCCTCATTTTCTGATGAGTCTGGGCAGGTCACACAAGTTGATGTTGTCTTCCAGTGGGCACAGCTGTTGCTAGATTTTCTTTTTTTTTTTTTTTTTGGCAATTTTAAAGAAGAGTTCTGGCCCCAAGAGGAGCCCATGTGTTCTCCTCCTCCTTCTATGCTGTTGTTTTTAGATGGAGGAACAAAAATAACCACTGAGGGATACCATGAAACCTGCCAGAGAGGCTGTTGTGCTGTTTTCCAAGAAATCTGTTTCAAAATGTTTAATGTTTCTTGAGAGGAAAGTATTTGGGAATTGGGGCTGCCAGCGTGCTCATAACTAATGTCCTCCCCAATATTTCTGGAAAAAAAAAAAAGATGGCAAGTTGATGGGTATATGAGAGATGCCATGTGCTGAGGCTGGTTCAAAGAAAAAACCTCCCACCCGAAGAAGAAATGTAAATATACAACCCCCTACGTGTTTAGAGCCCACCAGGACAGAAAAGGTGCCTCTGATTCCCCTAATGTTTCCTTTCTTGTCTTAACCATCATTTAAATGCTTTCAGTGGTTAATATAGCTTTTGAAATTCTCGTTTGAGATTGTTTAAATTGTAAATGAATGCAGAAAATAAAATACAGTTGAAATAGTATGTGCAGTATCGCATACATATTTCCATGGAGTCCTACCTCAGGGGCAGTATTTGACAGTGGATATAGGTTGAAGCAGGAAAGATGCTTTGGAAAAAGCCACTTAGGGTAAGAGTCTGCATGTGTGACATCACAGGGTGGTGGAAAGAGTGCTGTTGAAACCCATGACAAAATTTTCCTGCAATATAATTAAATTTTGAAATACCGTTGCAGTGATATTGTCCATAGCTAAAAAAATTAGGGTACTAAAAAGCTTTTATTGAAAAACGGCAGTTTATTTTTTCTGTATCTTTTCCATCCACCAGTCCTACTTCTTGGAAGTAACCAAATTAAATTTCTTCTTGCATCTATTTCTATATATATAATGCATTTATGCTTTCAGTTCAGTTCAGTCGCTCAGTCGTGTCTGACTCTTTGCAACCCCATGAACCGCAGCATGCCAGGCCTCCCTGTCCATCACCAACTCCCAGAGTCCACCCAAACCCATGTCCATTGATTTATGCTTTAATACTTTATATATCAATTTTTGACTCTTATGTTCTTTTGTGTATATAAGAAGTTTTCCACCACCACCACCACACACACATACACATTCTCTCCCCATTTGATCTCTCTTTCGTATTATCAACTTTTCTCAAAGACCTGAATGGCTTTTATTACCCATTCCCATACATAAAAGAACACTGATGATGTACAGTGATTAGTTGTAATTTTGAAAGTTAGGGCAAGCAAATGTTTCTTTTCTTTTAGCCTAGTGTTCTTTAAACTGGGGACCACGGCGCTGAGAAATCAATTTTGTGTATTTTTAATCACCAACTTACAAAAGAGAAACAATGGAATGGAGTAGCATGGGGTTGGGATGGAATGGAATTTCATAGAATAAAAGAGAAAATAGCAGATTGCATTTAGTGGAGTTTAATGCTGTTTAATACTGTTTAACAGCATTTAACACATATGACTTTTAATTTCAGCTCTATTTGTGTGTATAAAAGTGCTGTTCTGGGTCACAATTTAAAAGTTATGTCTTTCTGAGGGTCACCATGAAAATGTTTTAAATTCTCAAAAAAGAGCATTCATGTATAGCACATGGAGTATAACAAATATAGTTAACTTTATATGGAGTATAATCTATAAAAATACTGAATCACTATGTTTTAAACCTGAAAAATAATATTGTAAGTCAGGGACTTTCCTGATGGCCCAGTGGTTAAGAATCTGCCTTCCAATGCAGGGGATATCAATTTGATCCCTAGTCAGGGAATTAAGATCCCACATGCTGTGTGGCAAGTAGGCCTGTACACGTCAACTAGCCAAACAAATAAATATTTAAATATATATGTATATATAGTAAGACAACTATGCTTCAGTTTAAAAAACTGACTGAATTCTCTCTATATAATGAGATAGGATGATAAGTTAGTGTTTCTTGTTAGGGTTCTCAAAGGGTAGTATATGGATATCTGGAACCATTCAAGCTTCTTAAGAGGAGAGTGTTTCTGTGTCCTGACTGTGCAGATATTCTGGGATCATGGTGGGAAAGGGGACCTAGAAAGCTGATCATTCGGTACATGGTTTACTTCATCGTGTTTTCACCCCATGCCTTTCCTCTGCTTTCCTCTGTCTCTGGTGGCTTAAGCTATGTACTATTTGGATTATCTCCATTAAAGAACCTCCAAGAACCTTCTTGATGACTCAGCGCTTGCTCTAACCCACCATTGCCTAACTGATTTTATGAAAGGCTGGCACCAAAGACTGGCCGGGAGTGAGTCTTTCTTTTTCCTGCTCAAATTCCACCTCCCTCTGACATCGCCAAGCCTGCAGTGGTCTCTGATGCTGTTTTCATTGCTCTAGAGGTGCCTGAGATTTTGCACAAACCAAGGTCAAGTAGCACTGCATGTCTGAAAGGGTAGATGTTGTTAACAAGAGCCAGAACTTGGAACCCAAATTTTCAAACAATTTCCAAGCTGGAATTAAACATATATTTAGAAGCTGAACATGTCCTGGGTGAAAAGTGGGAGAGGATGCTATGGCAGAGAGGAGCCCTCCCATCAGGACTGCGTGGCATTTCGCATATGTAAGGTTTGCTCACTTTGCCTTTCCTGGGTACCTGATCGCAGCAGCCATGGAGGCAGAATTTAGAGGGAGGCTCAAGAGGGAGGGAGCCTATTATAATATATAATAGTATATATTATATATATATATATATATATATATATATATATATAATTATGACTGATTCACGTTGTTGTGCAGCAGAAACCAACACAACATTGTAAAGCAATTATCTTCCAATTAAAAAAGAAAAAAGGATAAAGTAGGTGGTAGCAGATAGAGGCAGAACACTTGGTATAATGGAATGTCTATTTTTAGGTCTAAAACCTTGCCTTTCCAATAATAGACTGAGGAAGCTCTGGCTTAGCCTTGTTTCTTAGAGTTTCTCTTGATGCTTTAGAATGTGGCTGTTGTGAAGAGAGTGCAAAGTCAGAACCTGCCTGAAGCCATAGGAAGCAAGAGCCCACTCTGCCCTGACATGATGGATTCCTGTGTGGAACAGTCCATCCCGGGGTACCATTCTGTTCTGAGTACCACACTGTAAAATACATATCATCAGCCTTCTTAGGTTATTGACAAACTTTGTCAAAATGGTTCTATCAATTTACACTTCCACTTGCAATATATGTGTTTCTGTTTGCAAATACTCTTACCAAATGCGTAATGTGAACTGACGTTAATTTTTGCTACTCTGATGGGTATAAAATGACATCTTGTGGTTGTGACTGTTTGAAGTAAAACACACTTTTTGTTCTTGACATACTGCTTTTATTCTTTTCATGAACGTTTAACTTAAACATTTAAAATTTTATCAGTATTGTTACTCTCCTGAGCAATCTAAGAACCTTAGCATGCCTTAATTCTGAGCAGCTCTCTAATTTTCATGAAATTTCTGTGCAATAATTCAGTTGTACAGTTGGGTTCTTGTGTTTTACAGAGCTTATTTATGAATCTGTCTACTCATTAAAATTTACTTGTATCCCTGAAATCAGTCTTCACAGCACTTCAATGATAATTCATGAACTTGTGCAGGACCGCGTGAAAATTGGAATTGCCTGATGCATGCGAACAAGGTGACACTCTGCCTTCTTACCTCCGCTCTCATACTCTTAACTTGTCCTTTTTGTGATCTATTTAGTGTCATGTTTTCCCCATTTTTGTTCTTTTAGGGAGTGATTTTGTTGTTTAAAATGGCCCCTGGTGCATAGGGCTGAAGTTCTGTGTTCCTAAGTGCAAAAAAAAAAAAAAAAAGCTGTGATGTGTCTTATGGAGAAAGTATGTGTTAGAAAAGCTTCATTCAGGCATGAGTTATCGTGCTATTGGTTGTGAAGTCAGTGCTAATAAATCAACAATACAGTGCATTCAAAAAAAGGAAGAGGAAACCCTGGTCTGGACATGAGTCTACTCTGAAAAGCACTAAAGTAACATCTATGAGTGATGGAGCTATGGAATAGGTGGAAGAGCAGCTAAGTTTCTGGATTCATGAGATGAGGATTGAATAATAATAATTAAAAAAAAGTGGACATCAGTGTTATGAAGCTGGAAACCAAAGAAATTTTTGGTCGCATTACCCAGGGTTATCCTCTCAGCTGATGCAGGCTGGTTCACACATTTCAAAAAGCTATAAAGTGTAAAAAAATGTTTAAGTTGCAGGAGAAGCAGGTACTGGAGATGAGGCAGCTATGAAAGAATTTTAAAAATACCTGCTAAGGGTTGTCCACCCTGAATCTTCATCGGAAAGACTAATGCTAAAGCTCCAATACTTTGGCTTCCTGATGCAAACAGTCCACTCTTTGGAAAAGACCTTGATGTTGGGAAAGACTGAGGGCAGGAAGAGAAGGGGACGACAGGATGAGATGGCTGGATGGCATCACCGACTCAATGGGCATGAGTTTGAGCAAACTCCGGGAGACAGTGAAGGACAGGGAAGCCTGGCGTGGTGCAGTTCATGGGGTCACAAAGAGTCAATCATGACCAAATGACTCAACAAAACAAAACAATCCATCAGGGAGTGAATATTTCGCACCAGAACTGTCTTGCACTGGGATGGAACCATCAGGGTCTTTGTATGCTTCATTTGTCGCTGGATACAGGCTGCTCCAATGACATTGGCAAAGGCAGTTTTTGGCACCTGAGGCAAACTCTGAAGGGGATGACAGCTGGAGGCTGTCTGATGACCACACCCCTTGCCCCTGAGTTACGTCCTTCCTTAAAGGGGAATCTTGATGGCTCATCTTTGAATCTACCACATGTTGCTTAATCTGTTTACGACATTTCTAATTTCAATTATTATTTTTTCCTGAAGTGCTATTTAGTGTTTTTTGAAAATGTCTAATTGTTTTGTCACGTGTTCTTACATCACAATTTCAGTATCTCCTTTTATTTTTAAACATATTAAACATAATTATTTTATATTCTGCATTAAATTTCCAGATCTGAATTTTTGGCAGGATGATTCTGCAGTTTGCCCTTCTGTGGACTCTGGCTTATGGTGTCTTTCTTCTTTATGGGTTTTGTGATATTTGATTGTGAACTCACCTTTTTTGAAACTATCTGTGGAAATTCAGTGACATTTAGATTTAAACTGTGTTCCTCCAAAGAAAATCTGCTTTTATTTCACCAGGTACCAAGAAGCTACCTACCTGCAACTAGTTGAAACTAAATCTCCAGTTTGTGTTCAGATAATTATTAATTGCTGTGCTCATTTAATTAGTATGAATGCTGACCCCCAGTCTACATCAATGTGATGAGACATTTCTTGAGGAAGCTTTCTTCTTCTTCTTCCTCCTCTGCCACCCTTCTCATCCATTTTCTATTTCTCCTCCTCCTTCTTTATTGCATTTGGCTCCTCACCAAACATCTTTACAGTGAAGTCAACCCTACCAACTTCCTCTGCGGTGTGGATTTTTTCTAGATCTCTCACTGTGGATGCAATGTTTCAGGGATTTTGGCTGTGTGTGGGTCTTTAATCCAATTTATCAACCTGTTAGGGCTTAGTTTTCTGTTCCCCACTGCACAGACCATTAAACATCCGTTCTAGTTAACAAGGATCAATTTAATGAAGGATTTTAATGAATAAATCAGACATTGATTAAAAAATGTTATCTGTACTTTATCCAGAACTGTAGGCTATCTGTACCAAGGGAATGTCTTTGGAGAGTTAGTCCACCATATTGCCGGGAGTTAAGTTGATTAGCTGTGTAGTCTTGAATATAATATATCTCAAATGTTCTAGTCCTCAGCTTTGACATCTATAAAATGCAAAGGCAACACTGATTGTGTTGATTTATGAGGCCTTTCCGCCCTAATCCTAGATTATATGTAATCCTATAATCCTAGATATATAAATCCTTTATTACAGGTATACCTCAGAGATATTGCAGCTTCAGTTCCAAACCACAGCAATAAAGCAAGTTACACAAATTTTTTGGTGTGACCAGTAGATATAAAAGTTATGTTTACACTACTCTATAGTCTATTAAGGGTACAATAACATTATGTCTTTAAGAAAGTCCTTACCTTAATTAAAAATTACTTTATTGCTGGAAATTGCTAACCATCATCTGAGCCTTTGGTGAGTTGTAGTAGTAACATAACATCAGAGATCATTGATGACAGATCACCACAACAAATACAATAATACTGAGAAAGTTTGAAATACTGTGAAAATTTCCAAAATGTGGCACAG
Organism: Cervus canadensis; assembly: GCF_019320065.1. Taxonomy (NCBI): domain Eukaryota; kingdom Metazoa; phylum Chordata; class Mammalia; order Artiodactyla; family Cervidae; genus Cervus; species Cervus canadensis. The sequence continues at coordinate 96,199,230 of NC_057388.1, read as the reverse complement.
AAACCCTAAGTGAGCAAATGCTGTGGGAAGAATATCACTGAGAAACTTGCTCCACACAGGGTGACCACAAGCCTTCCATTTGTGAAAAATGTATCTGTGAAGCACAATAAAATGAAGTATGTCCATATGCGAAACAGATTTGTCTTCAAAAGGCAATATTAGAACCCATTAGTAGAGTTTGAAAACAGAAAATGTTTAGCTCAGCTTAAAGAATCACAGATAATCAAGTGGTTCTATAATGGAATTTGGCCCCAGATCTGGTCTCTTATCTTAGAGCTATTTAGGGCAGAGATCCTGGAGACAGACAATCAGGGTTCAAAATCCTGACTCTGCAATGCACGACCTTTATTGTTCCAGGCAAGTCTCTTAGCCTCTCTGCTTCATTCCTTCATGTGCAAAATGGGGATAAAAATACTACCCACCTTACAGGTTATTGTGAGTATAGAGTGAGTTAACAGAGTATGTTAATAACTGTTACATAGTATTCCATACGTTAGTTGTAATTATTGTTATTGTGTATGCAAGGTTTCTAGATAGAAATTCCTCATAGAAGTAGAACTATAATTTTAAGCTTTCTATGAATGCCACTGCTGCAACAAAACTTTCCTTAATGACCCTACACACCACACAGCAGGGGCTCCCCCCCCCTGCCCCCCACCCGGGAATGACTGCAACACCCTTTTTTATGCTTCAAGAGCCTGGAAGAATGATGCTACTTTATCAGGTACCAACAATCACTTCATGGCAACTGCCAAGATTGTTGTGCCCAGGAGAAACCAACAAGCTTCCAGATCAATGGTTCTCATACCTGACTCTATGTTAGAACTGCCAAGGAAGTTTTTCTCAAAATATTGATGCCTGGACTTCATTCCAAGAGAGTCTGTGTAATTTGGTCTGGGGTGAAGTTCAACCATCAGTATTTTTTACATGCTCCACTGAGATACTCACATTTTGAAAATTATCAACATTCCTATCTAGCATAATGGTGATCTATGTGCAAAAACATAAGCAGATAGGAAGGAGGAAAGAATTTATGGGATTTTCTTTCTCTCTCTCTCTCTTTTTTTTTTGCTTGAAAAAATGATTAGTTGAATGGATAGGTGGGTGGCACAAGAGAAGCATGAGAAAACGAAAATAGGTACGTGAAACTGTAGGTGGAACAGAAAATGAAAGAAACCAGTAAATTACTTAGGGTTACAAAGAATTCCTCAAAACCCATGTAAAATTTCCACATCATTTTCTCAAGCTCTGGGTTAGGTGAATGTGCTGAGGGGTTTAGGGATATGAAGACTTGAGTGCAGAGTTCAGACTTCCTGGTCTTTCTGGTTTTTGCATGGGCAATTCAGTGGCTAAAGTAACTTTGGCCAAACATTGGAACTTGGTGGACAGACCTGTTAGAACCATCCCCTAAGTTAGGGAGCTGGTGGACAGCTCGGATAGCTATACCAGATAGGATGGCCCCTAAAGAAGGAAGTTGCAGGGGAGGCCCTCCGTCTGCTTAGCTGCCTTGGGCAACCAACTGGCTGAGCCAATGGACCTTTTTGGAGCAGAAGTTTGCTGGCTGGGAGAGAGGCTGTCTGCTCTTGTTTACTCTGGCAGGATCTCTCAGCACTATTCCCTTCTTGAGCAGCCTTTTTGCTGCAGGCCTCCTGGAGGAAGAAATGATACATTCCTTACCTTTCACTTCTTGATTACTTATACCTAAGAGGCCTGACAGCCTGACCACACTGGTGTTAAGGACACCACAGACTGGCTGGCACAAGTAGGTGAAGAAGAAACATCATCAGATGTTTATCATTAGCCATTAAAGGAGATAGAAATGTTTGAAAAAGGGGCTTTAGGCTGAACAATCAGATTAGGTTCTTTCTGTGGAAGAACGGAAGACAATGTTAATGAAAATATAATGAGAGCTATTAAGGTTGTTTGAGTAAAGAACAAATTAGAGTTTGTGGAATCAAAAGAAATTCTGAATTTAATAATTTATTAGAGGAATACAGAAAGTTTGCTTTCTCTTGCTCTGTCCCCTGATGACTCAGAATGAAGACATTCCCACAAGACAGTAATTGAGTTAGCCATTAGCTTTATCCTTTTCAAACTCACAAAATATGTCCAATTCGTTTCATTTTCTCCACTTTTTAAGTAGTCTTCATTACATGCCTCTGAACTCTTAAATCTCTCCATATCTTCTCTCAAACATTACACACAGTGGAACTAGTGTGTTCAGTGTTGTTACATATCCCTTTAGAAGGGCAGAAGTTTCCAGCTCATCACCTGCCAGAGTAACCCTCAAAACAAATCAGCAAGCCCCTTTTGGGCTATGGGGAACAAATGCATCTCCTTTTGTATGAGTTACAGCTTTCTGTATGATGTGTTCTCTTCTCTCTCTTCCTCCTTCCTCCCATCTCAAAGAATTCTTCCAGAGTGGTCTTAATAGTAGCGTTTCTGTTATCGTTGTTTAATGCTTATTGAGTAATGGAGCAGGAAACACATCAGTGGACTCTTGACTACCAGACACAGTTACCCATTAGCTTTGATGAAGTGATCTTTTGGAAATCGTTCAACATTCAGATTGGCAAACATACTCATGAAATTACTTTCAGAGACAGAAAAACATCAAAAGAATCCATATGTATTTCTGAGAGAAGGGGAACACGTGAATATGTTTAAGAAGGTCTGTGGTTATACCCTTTGACTGCATTCTTGACGCCATTCCTCATTCTTGCCTGAGGTTGATCACCATCTGGAGGGGAAGGGAGGAAGAGGAGAAGGAAGGGGGAGAGAGAGAGAAAGAGAGACACTGGAGAGAAAAATGAGACAGCTGAGCCGTTCAGGTTGCTCTAGACAGCAAAACGGGCTTCCCCGGTGGCTCAGTGGGAAAGAATCTGCCTGCCAATACTGGAGGCACAAGAGACCTGGGTTTGATCCTTGGGTTGGGAAGATCCCCTGGTGTAGGAAATAGCAACTCACTCCAGTGTTCTTGTCTGGAGAATTCCATGGACAGAGGAACCTGGCAGGCTACAGTCCATGGGGTCTCAAAGAATCAGACACGACTGAGCACACACACACAGCAAAATATGTGATGAGGTGGCAGCCTACCTCAGCTCTTACATTTCCACCTCATACTTATTAGATTCTCAGAATGAGAAAGAACCTTATGGAATTTCTATTTCAACTCTTTCACTTTGTAAATAAGATAACCAAATATTAGAGGAGTTAGGTGACTTGCCTAAGGTCACATAACTTCTTGAGATAAATACAGGGCAAGAAGGGCTCTGGCTTTCTCACTCAGCATCCTGATTTCCGCTACAAAGGCCTTCTGCAAAGGGCTTTGACAATGGAAGATTTGGTATAGATTTTCCCATACTTGTCATTCTTGTCCAGCTCCCATTTTGTAAGTGAAAGAAGTCAAGAAGTTTGAGTGATCAGGTGGTATAGTCTGAATGCAGGTGGCCCATGGACACTATTCATGGTGAGCTGAAAGAACTTCTTTTCATGTCTCAAAATGGCCCACACATGGACTGAATGTATTTCCTGCTCCCAATAATAGTATATCCTTTAATTCAATAAATTGGTACCTATTTTAAACCTTAAGCATGGACAATGGTATATGTCACTTGTATCTCAATAAGCTGGAAAAAAATAAATTGGGTGGTATAGGCTCCAAAGGAGTGAACATTCAGGAAACCTTAATCAATCAGTTCAGCAACCTCTGAAGCTGGTCGGTTGTAATTTGTAGCAATGGGCACAGCTTTATTGGCTTCAGCCACAGAACCATAGGACTTACTGCCTTCAAGTTGCTACCACTTTAACTTGGTGGTGATACACAGGAAACAATGAAATACTTTATTTACCAATTAAGTAGATGCTAAGGGAAGCGTGCTGTAGACTAATGTTCCTCAACATATTCTGAGAATCTAAATCTTCTGTCATTTATCTTCAAAGTTACTTTTTTCATCTTTATTTAGATGGTTGTCTAAAAAATCAGTGGATATCAATTCTGCACAACCTCGATTACCTCTCATTACTAAATGACCTAATTTCAGGAGCCCCCGTTCACAATGATCACCAAGTAGCCCTATTTGGTAACTATGGGCTAATGAGTAAAGAATAAGGATGGAATTATCACATATATGATGCCCTTGTGCTAAGTAAGGCCAAGTGGCAACAGAACAGGTGGTGTGAGCAAAGGCTTCACCATAATTGGAGTCTAGAAATATGACCAGAGAGCTGAGTATTCACAAAACACCCATCTCAAGAGCCTGCTCTGAAGCGAACAAGACCATACTCCTGTTGAAGGTGGTGATTCATTTTGAGGACAACATGTCCATCATACGGATAAAGATTGTGATTTTGAATATTTGGATTGTGTCCCTTTGAATTGTATTTCAAAATTATTTGGGGTATTTTGGTCATTTATAACCAATATAAGGACTGACTTTTGGCTTATTTTGCAAAAACATAATTGAAATGACAATTGAAAGAATCTAAATGAATCTGTGAGAGTCTATAAGAATCTTTTTTTTCTTTAAGATAGTTCAGTATATGAGTGAAGACTGAGAAACAGTAGTGTAAACTATGAGTCGAATAAGAGCTCAGAGAAATGTAACAGGAGCCGCTTTCTCACCGCCTGGATAGCAATGTTGGATGAGGAAGGTTTCATTGACTGTGTGTGTGTGTGTGTGTGAGTGTGTGTGTGTGTGTGTGCGGCCTGCTCAGTTGTGGCTGATTCTTTGAGACCCCATGGACTGTAGCCCTGTAGACCCCATGGAATTTCCCAGGAAAGAATACTGGAGTGCATTGCCATTTCCTACTCCAGGGGATCTTCCTGACCCAGGGAGTGAACCTGCATCTTTGGCGTCCTCTGCGTTGGCAAGCGTATTCTTGACCACTAGCACCACCCAACTGGCTAGAAACCAGAGGGGAAATGCCCATGTTCTCACGTGCAGTTCCATAATGGTGGATGGGCTGGGGGAGTACTGCTGACTGTATTCAGGTCACCAGAGGTACTCTGAGTAAGAACAAAACCAGACCTCTGAGCACTCTGTTTTTGCTGCAAGCAAATTCTGGTCCTAAGAGCAGACACATTTGTCCTTAGGGAACTTTTCTCATTACAATCAGCAGCATCTGAGGGAGGCAGAAAATGGAAAACTCTTTGGCAAGTAATTCCATCCTGTAATTCTGCATTATCTTTGATTAATGAAGAGGAAAGGGCAAGCTTCAATGTCCCAAAATCTGGTACAGGGATTGGCATCTTAGCACAGATGCTCCATCAAGAAATTATTTCTTCCCTTGCCTCGCAATTGCCCCTACCTGACTTCTATGCATTTAGACTGATCTTCACAGCAGAATTTTATTTTCCTTGCTCATGGTCTGAGGCATAAAGTCAAAGACATATTTAATAATTTGTGATCTCAGCATAAATTTATTTAAAAATTCCCCCCAACATAGTTTTTTAAACCCCTTGCTTCAGAGAATTTATACAAGTAGTTTTTTTAATTTATTATGATAAAAAACAATAACATAAAATGTACCACCTTAATCATTTATAAATATATGGTTCAGTAGTGTTAGTATATTCACATGTTGGCCAATCAATCTCCAGAACTTCCTCATCGTGCAAAACTAAGACTCTGCATTCATTAGGCAATAACTCCTCATTCTCCCATCCCACTAGACCCTGGCAACCATGATTCTACTTTCTGTTTCTGTGAATTTGACCATTCCAGGTACCTCGTATAAGTGCAGTCATACAGAGTTTTTTTGTGTGTGTGTGACTGGCATATTTTGCTTAGCATAATGGCCTTAAGGTTTGCCCATGTTGTAGCATGTGCCAGAATTTCCTTCCTTTTTAAGAGTGAATAATATTCCATTGTATGTGTAGATCATATTTTGTTTTTCCATTTATCCACTGATAGATACTTGGGTTGCTTCCACCATTTGCCTGTTGTGAATAGTTCTGCTATGAACATGTATGTGTAAATATCTCTTTGAGATTCTACTTTCAATTCTTTTGGATGTATACTAAACTCAGAGTTCCAAAAAATAGCTAGAAGAGAAAAGCAGGCCTTCTTCAATGAACAGTGCTTAATAATAGAAAAAACAACAACAAAAGGGGAAAGACTAGAGATCTCTTCAGGAAAATTGGAAACATCAAGGGAGCATTTCACCCAAAGATGGGCACAATAAAAGACAAAAATGGTAGAGACCTAGTAGACGCTGAAGAGATCAAGAAGAGATGGAAAGAATACAGGGAAGAACTGTATAAAAAAGATCTTAATGAACTGGATTACTATGATGGTGTAGTTAGGCACCCACAGCCAGACATTCTGGAGTGTGAAGTCAAGTGGGCCTTAAGAAGCACTGCTCTTAATAATGTTAGTAGATGCAATGAAATTTCAGAAGAATTATTCAGATCCTAAAGGAGGTTGCCATCAAGGTGTTGCATTCATTATGCCAGCAAATCAGGAAGACCCAGCAGTGGCTACAGGACTGGAAAAGATCAATCTTCATCCCAATTCCCAAGAAGGGTAATACCAAAGAATGTGCTAACCATCGGACAATTACACTCATTTCCCATGCTAGTAAGGTCATGCTTAAAATCTTGCATGCTAGGCTTCAGCAGTATGTGAACCAAGAACTTTCAGATGTCCAAGCTGGGTTTAGAAAAGGAAGAGAAACTAGAGATCAAATTGCCAACATTCGCTGGATTATAGAGAAAGCAAGGGAATTTCAGAAAAACATCTATCTCTGTTTCATCGACTACGCTAAAGCCTTTGACTGTGTGGGTCATGACAAATCATGGAAAGCTCTTAGATGGGAATACCAGGCCATCTTACCTGTCTCCTGAGAAACCTATATGTGGGTCAAGAAGCCAGAGTTAGAACCTAATATGGAAAACTGATTGGTTTAAGATGAAGAAAGGAGTACGACAGGGCTGTCTGCTGTCACCCTGTTTATTTAACCGATATTCTGAGCACATCTTGAGAAATGCCAGGCTGGATGAGTTACAAGCTGTAACCAGATAGACGGGAAAAACATCAATAACCTCAGGTATGTGGATGATACCACTCTAATGGCAGAAAGCAAAGAGGAACTAAAGAAACTCTTGATGAGGGTGAAGGAGGAGAGGGAAAGAGCCAGCTTAAGACTAAATATTAGTCTTTAATATTGGCTGGATGGCATCACTGATCCTATGAGCATGAACTTGGGCAAACTCCAGGAGATAATGAAGGATAGGGAGGCCTGACGTGCTGCAGTTCATGGGGCTGCAAAGAGTCTGGACGATTGAACAGCAACATGATAATTTTATTTTTAATTTTTTGAGGAGCTGCTACAGTGTTTTCCATAGTGCCTCTACCATTTTACTTTCCCACCAACAGTGGACAAGGGTTCCAGTCTTTCATATTCTCACCAACAACTTGTTGTTTTCTGGGTATAAACTTTTTTTTATAGTAGCCATTGTAGTATGAGACAATATCTCATTATGGTTTTGAGCATTCTGTAGGTTGCATTTTCACTTTGCTGATTATGTCCTTTGATATACAGAAGTTTTAAATTTTGACATAGTCCATCTATTTTTACTTTGTTGCTTTGACTTTTGGTGTTATATCTAGGGAATATTTGCCAAATCCAGTGGTGTAAAGCTTTTCTCCTGTGTTCTCATAGCATCAAGGTCTTCCCCAATGAGTCGGCTCTTGGCATCAGGTGGCCAAAGTGTTGGAGCTTCAACTTCAGCATAAGTCCTTCCAATGAATATTCAGTGTTAATTTCATTTAGGATTGACTGGTTTGATCTCCCTGCAGTCCAAGGGACTCCCAAGAGTCTTCTCTAGCACTGCAATTCAAAAGTATCAATTCTTTGGCATTCAGCCTTCTTTATGGTCCAACACTCACATTTGTACATGGCTACTGGAAAAACCATAGCTTTGATTATATGGACCTTTGTCGGCAAAGCTTGGAATGTAGTAGAACATAAAGCACTTATGTCAGTATAGCTTATAATTATTATCCTGTTGTTCACCCCCCAAGACTCTGATCCTTGCAGAGTAGTGCATCTTCCTCAGCTTATCTTTGAATACGGTGCCTAGCACAGTGCGCAGTATAGCACTACAGATTTACTGTTTAATAAATGCTTAATTAATGAATAAGTGTTTATTCTTGGGAATGAATAACATCAAAGAAGACCTGAACACTATCCTTGTTCTCACCTGACTACCTATGTGAACTTCAGTGAGTCATTTAGCTTTTCTAGATGTCAGTTTCTTCATTTGTGAAATAAAAGGTGGGGGCAGATAATCCCCTAAATTCCTCCCAACTCTGACATTATATTGCTGCCATTTTTATTTGTGCAAAATACAATTTTAATAATTTTGTATTTAACAGAATTTAATGATTTTGTTCTCCATGACTTGCAAGGGAAATGAAAACAAAACCAAATTTCTTTAAGTCATTTGACTCCATATTCTTGTTTATTCTTGAGAGCAACCATTCTAATCTTAATGAAATTTCCCAATATTATAAAACTTCACTTCTTTTCTGAGCTAAAATGTTTTATGCCATTTATTTAAGTTAAATATCTGTTTATATTTCCAGTAAGTCTAAGCCAAAAGTTTATGATACCTCTGTCCCTGGTAGGAGTACAAAAGGATACTTTTGAAAGAGTATGGTATTTAATAAAATAATATTTGTTATCTAAAATCAATTACAATTATAAGTATAATATCATGAGTATAAATAATTTTGAAAAAATTGAGTCATCTCAAAACCAATTATTTTTTAATTTGTGGCATTCCTTTTCTGTCTTATAGATCCATATTTTATATAGTTTCAATAATGATGTTATCCAACTTTATATCTCAATGTTTTTAATTTAGCACATCATCAGCAATTGGTATAACAAGTTGGCATGGATCCCTAAATATTGTTTTGTTGGCCTGCATAAACACTCCATCAGTGGACACTGGAAATTTTACTTACTTATTTTCTTATTGTTTATCTGTTAGGTCACTTCCTCATCATTATAAATCACTCTACAACAAATATTTTCCTTTCTTTACTTCTTCTTACTTGGGATTTTTAATTAAGATGCATTTTAGATGTGGAATGATTTGATTAAAGAGTAATATTGTTAATTTTATAGTTAACTTTGCAGATTACTCACAAAATACAATTGGAGGGAGTCTGTAACCAAAACTACCCCATTTGATTTAGGTTGTGAATATTTCAACCAGTGTATTATTTTTTTTTTCTGAATTCATTTGTTCCAGTTAACAGTTAGGGATGCATTTAACTGCAAGCTAAAAACAAAAAACCAAAACCAATCAACAGTGGCTTAAACAGATTGTAGTTTAATTTTCTCTTGTAATAAAAAGTCTAGTGGTAGATGAGCTGTCCTGAGCTAGCAACTATTCAAGGAAGTCATCACAGACCAAGGTCATTACAGCTGACTTTTTCATTCTTAGTAAATGATTTTTGTCTTCATGGTTGCAAAATGGCTATTACATGTCTAGGCACTGAATTGAAAAACAAAGGTGGGCAAAGACTGAAGAGGCATATAATCCTTCTACAGTTAATAAGACACTCTCCCAGTAGTCTCATATGGTTATTTTGGCTTCAATCTCATTGTTTAGAACCAGGTCACATAGTCACACTTTACCGTAGGGCAGTTTGGGAAAGAGTATTTTATCTTTTACATCTTTGTAGTCTAGGAAGATGAGGGAGAAAGGGGACATGAATGACTTTTGAGTAAAAAGACTTTGTAGTTGCCACATGACTTTCATCACTGTCAGTAAAAATGAAAGGAAATGGTTTTCACTTATTACAATTAAATACCAACCTCTTTCAGGGAATTTACTGAATTGTATCCATCTTTGAATCCTCACCATTAGCTTACTGTTTATATAGGAAAGGGTCAAGAAATGTTGGTAAAATGTTGAAAAAGCAAAGATACGATCTCTGAAAACTAGGATGGGTTAATTAAAAAGTCACATGAAACTAGCCTTATTTTCTTGGATAGATTTTCTTATCTGATACTTTGGGGGAACGTGATAGAAATAGAGTATTGAACATAGTCCTGCAACTGAAATTTGTCCACAAATAGAGAAATGTAGATTCAGTAAAAGTTCAGCTCAGTGTTTTAATTTGGGTTTTAAAAACTACTCATAAAAGTTGTTGATGAATAGACCACTAGAATGTTTAGCACCAAGACAACAGAGAGATAGAAAAGTCTTTAGTTTTTCCCTGATATATCGCTAGTGCCTAGAACAGAGTCTATCACATGTAGACATTTAGTAGCTGCCTGTAAAACACTGTCAGCCTGAATTAAAGTTTCTAGACGTACACCATGCATTCTGACCATATCCTTTTTAGGAAGTTTATTGGCAACTTCATAGCATTTTGCAGATTGGATCTGCTCTTGATAATCAAGAGAGATTGTGAATACAATGAATGACATCTTTCAGATCCCCAAAATTCCTGGATGGGTGAATGATTGTCAGAGCACAGTAAGAGAAACTTCAATGAAAATAAATGTGAATTTCTTCCACTTGGCCCCAAACCAGCTGCTCAAGTACATAAATATTGTAAATTATATTATTTCTTTGAGGTGCACCAACCATTGGCAAACTTTGAGCAAACTCCAGAAGATAGTGAAGGACAGGAAAGCCTGGTGTGCTGCAGTCCATGGGGTGGCAAAGAGTCAGACATGATTTATGGACTGAACAACAATGAACAACAACAGAAATTAGAATAAGGAATTACAATGAAAAATGAGAAGAAATTTAATGAAATAGCCTGTTGAAAATGATTGAGTTGTATTAAGAAGTAATGACTCCTTATAACTTCAGTTGTTCAAGGCTGAAAAGGATCATGTCAAGGGATGCTGTGGGAGTACCATGCATGGACAGAAGCTGGAGTGGATAGAAGGCTGGATGGATGATTTTAAGATCCCTTTCATCCTGGAGAAAGAATAGTTCGATTTTAATTTAAATCTAGTTAGAGACTGCCTGAGCTAATAAATTCCTTTAATTCCTATCAGTAGAACCTAAAATATTGTTCTCCATTCTACACTTGATCTCAGCCAAAAGGCCAAGAAGAGATTGTTCTCCATTCTGACTCAACAGGCTCCCCCTTCAGCCTTATATTTTGTATGACAACGGTGTAAGCGTGAGAATCTTGGGCTTAACACACAGTCCTCATACAGATCTCTCCTCTCCTTATTGGCTGGTAAACATACAATCCTAGCACCCTCCTTACTGGCCCTCTGATTTTCTTTCTAGGCAAATGAACGTTAGATAGCATGTATTCATTCATCCAACGAGCATAACGTATCTACTGTATGCCTAGTATAGTTTCGTTGAAGACATTAGCTAAGAGAGCGCTCGTATTCTAATAAGAGGAGAAATACAAAGAAGTAAATAGACAATACAGTTTAGACAGTGGCAAGTTCTATGGAAAAACACACACATACACATACACATACACATACAGAGATTTGTGTCAGCTTTGTCTGAGACGGACATTTTAAGAAATGTCAGAAAGGCTTCTCTGAAATGGTGACATGAGAAGTAAGACCTGAATGATGAGAAGCAGCAGAGCATATAGAACCCAGAATGGCTTGGCCCCTGCTGTCCCCTCACCCCCTTGTTTATTAATTGCTTAATGGAGAGCCCCCGTCATTGACATTGACGATGCCTCGTATCCTACCTCTGCCAGCTCTCTCCACCTCCCCAAGGAGGGCTGAACTCTGGAACTGGCAGGAAGCTCAACAACTTGATGCTCAGGCTCAACCAATCTCTAAATAGAGTTTCCTCCCATTGCTTCGAGAAAGGGCTGAGTCGGGCTCTGTGGCTGGAGGCTGGGTTCCCCGGTGACTTAACCTGGAAGTGAGGGTGAGTCAATTCCCTAAGGGACAGACCTGAAGCAGTGAGAGACAGAAGTCAGGAGACTGGAAGAAACCAGCAGAGAAATTTCCCTTCTTCCTGCAGACAGAATGTTCCCAAATCCAGTGATGATGTAAGTTCTGTCTGGATGAAGTCCTGGTGACCAAGCAACCAGGTATGTTTATTTGTGAGGATGTAGCCATCTCATACTCACCACTTTGAATTTATTTTCCCCTCTTTTTCTGACTCACTTCTCTTTTCCCTTCCTAAACTCCTGGAACTACAATTCTCCATCAAACCTTGGTTTGTAAGGTTTGCCTATGAGTCTGTTTTCTAGGGAACCCGGGCAAAAACAAACATCATGTAAAAATATTAAGGTGGAGACATGGTTTCTCAACTCCATGGAGGTGCTCAGGTCTCTGCCATGAATTCATAGGGACATGCAGGATATTTGAAAATTTCAGGGCAGACAGTGATCAACCTCTGTTAGATACCATGCAACTACCAGCTCCAAGTAGTTGATGGTTTCAATAGTATATCATGCTACATTATTTAAATGACATTATTGTGGCAGAGCTGGTTTTTCAGTGGTTGCTCTGATATGAAGCTAAGTAGTGTCTAACATCAGAGAAGGCAATGGCACCCCACTCCAGTACTCTTGCCTGGAAAATCCCATGGACGGAGGAGCCTGGTAGGCTGCAGTCCATGGGGTCGCTACGAGTCAGACAAGACTGAGTGTCTTCACTTTCACTTTTCACTTTCATGCATTGGAAAAGGAAATGGCAACCCACTCCAGTGTTCTTGCCTGGAGAATCCCAAGGATGGGGGAGCCTGGTGGGCTGCTGTCTATGGGGTCGCACAGAGTTGGACATGACTGAAGTGACTTAGCAGCAGCAGCAGCAGTGTGTAATATGATTCCAAGGTTTGCAAAGTTGTGCTGTGCCCATTACTGTCTCATTAGTAAGTCATTGGGGCTATTTAAGAATGAAATACAAACCTTTTTTACTTTTCAATTTTTATGTATCACTTTTTAAAAATAGCAACTGGAGTTGTTAAGACATAAATACTTATTAAATTGTTAGCACTTAACTACCTAGTAAACCTTAATGTTAGGTTCTTCTTTTGGTCTAGAGGTGCCAGGAAAAATAATTTCTGAGATGCTAAAGTGTTCTGTGAACTGAGTAAGTTTGGGAATCTCTGGTGCATTCCAGGCAGCAAAAGTTACAGGTTTAAAGGTGGGAGGCAGGAATAGGCTTACGCATATCAGCTCGACCCTGTAAACTTCCATTTCTTCTTCCCTTTAGTGACAGTATTTTCCAATTAGATTGGTGTTTGAATAACCTAGACCCTAAATGGTGTGTGTATGGTTTACTGGTGTATGTGCATGGTTTATGTGTGTTACTTGCTTTCTTAAAAAAAATGATTCTGTGTTATTTCCTGAAAAATCTTAATCACTACATACATTAAAAAATTTTAGATATAATATTCTCTTTATTACTGGCCTTGCAGTCTAAACTCTAAAAATTTTTTTCTTTCTTTAAAATTTCATGCTTGAAGATTTTTTGATCAGACCTAGTATTGGGGAGACTTAAGTTTGGTATCTAAGACTGTGACGATCCCTGTTTTAGAATGAACTAATTAATAACAGAAAGATGAGGTAAAGAGCCCACCTAGAAGGGGCATGGCTTTGGGTCCAGTGATGGAAAAATTTTCTAGGGGAGGTCTGAGATGAGAAGCAGCATATTTCAATATATCCAGAGAAGCTCATTTTCTTGTTTATATACTCAACCTTGGTCAAAATCATACACTTTTTTTGGATACATTTTGAAATGCCAACATCAATTTCCTTTCTTGTGATTAGAGTGCTTTTGACCTATGCCCGCAGATTCCACTTTTCAGAGTCAAGGTAACTGAGAAGTTGAATGAATAATTATAAAGTTGCTTAGTGACCACTGAAAAACAAAAAGGAAAATAAGTTGTTTAAAAAGATAACTGCTATTTTAAGTAATTTCTCAGAAGGCCACCCCACAATAAGAATTCATTTGCCTTATGCTGGAATAATTCCTTATTTGGAATTATGCTTCTCAGATGTAGGTTTCTCTCTCTCAGTCTTAAATTCAAGTGAATGTTCAATGATCTTTTTTAATTTACCCTATTTTCCTTTATATAGTAGCCCATCTTTGTTGATAGACTCTTTAAACATGCAAATACACACCTGATTGGTACAGATGGCTTTCCTGTTAGCCTGGGAGACAGTCAGCCTCCTGTTGGTATGTATTTATTTAATCAGGCAAAACTCAAAATTCTAGCTAAGGTCACTCAACTCTGAGAGATTATCACTATTTTTTTTTTTAATGTATCTTTCCTTAAATCTTATATCTGTAGCTATTTTCTCTTTTTCTGTAAATGGTAGCATGCTCAGTACTCTGAACCCTGGTTATTCTTTTTAGTTATATTTTTGAGATTGTTTTTTATCAATATCTCATCAGTTTGCCTTATCCCTCTTAATGGCCGCAGAGAATGCTATTATTTGGATGAATGATAATTTAGGTAATTAGTCCTATACTAGCAAACATTTCCAGAGAAGGCAATGGCACCCCACTCCAGTCCTCTTGCCTGGAAAATCCCGTGGACGGAGGAGCCTGGTAGGCTGCAGTCCATGGGGTTGCTAAGAGTCAGACATGACTGAGCAACTTCACTTTCACTTTTCACTTTCATGCATGGAGAAATGGCAACCCACTCCAGTGTTCTTGCCTGGAGAATCCCAGGGACGGGGGAGCCTGGTGGGCTGCCGTCTATGGGGTCACACAGAGTCAGACACGATTGAAGCGACTTAGCAGCAGCAGCAAACATTTCAGTTATTTTTAGTATTAAATTTTTAGTGTATACTTTCAAGGATATCAGACAGCAAATTCCTAAAGCATAATTGCTAGGTTAATTAGGCTGGTGTTTCAAATATTGATGGGTATTTCCAATTCCCCTCAGAAAGACTATACCAACAATTTGAGAAAGTGTTGGTTTTCCTACCCCATCAACTAATATATCATCTATTTTCAAATTGTTTATTCTAAAAATGGCATATTATTATAGTTTAAAATTGAGTTTATTTTTACTTTTAATTTAAAAGTTTTAAAATTAAAGCATAACTGATTTACAATGTTGTACCAATCTCTTTGCCATGAAGAGAAGTTATTCAGCTATACACATATAGACAGTCTTTTTTCTTTCCATTATGGTTTATCACT
Source organism: Cervus canadensis (assembly GCF_019320065.1). Lineage (NCBI taxonomy): Eukaryota > Metazoa > Chordata > Mammalia > Artiodactyla > Cervidae > Cervus > Cervus canadensis. The sequence goes on along the minus strand of NC_057388.1, from coordinate 96,184,107 downwards.
GGATATTGAATATAGTTCCCTGGGCTATACAGTAGTAACTTGTGTTTATCCATCTTATATATAACAGTTTACATCTGCTAATCCCACACTCCCAGTCCTTCCCTTCATCACCTCCTTCCCTTTGGCAACCACAACTCTGTTCTCTATGTCTGTGAATTTGTTTCCGTTTTGTAGATATGTTCACTTGTGCCCTATTTTAGATTCCACATATAAGTGATATCATATAGTATTTATCTTTTTCTGACTTACTTCACTTAGTATGATGATCACCAATTGCATCCATGTTGCTGTAAATGGCATTATTTTGTTCTTTTTTATTGTGTGTATGTACCATATCTTCTTGATCCATTCATCTGTCAATGGACACTTGGGTTGTTTACATGTAGTTAGCTAGGCTAATATGAGGGATGGGAGGAGTTTGGAAAAGGAGGCAGTGGACCCATACATGCAAAGATGGGAGCAGAGAGAGCCTCAGGGATGGCTACATGGTGGAGTTCAGATTGGCACTATCAGGACACAGTGGATGGGAAGTGGGCAGGGCTGGCACGCCACCCACTAATGTGGCCTTGAAAATCAGGGAAGGGCTTGTTTGAATTTGGTCCTAATGACAATATGATGTAATTGGAAGACTTTTAGGTAGAGGATAACATAACAGAAGTACCTGGGGGGTTGAGCTAGAGACTTGTTTAGAGGAGGTATGGAGAGCAGTTAGGAAGCTGTCTAGTAATTCAGATAAGATGATGTTTTCTCAGTGTTAGCCATACACCAGATAGTCACGGATCTTATTTAACATGTCTGTTGAAGCACCTACTATGCCTCAGTCTCCTCTAAAGATGGGGCATGCTGCATTGGGTGAGGCGGGGTGGCAGTGGGGTGGGGGGGCGAAGACCTACAACCAGGCAGCCTGGGTATAATAATTCCTGGTTCTGCCCATGTCTAGTTGCATAAGCCTGAGCAATGGGGTAGGTACTCACATTCAAGGGTTACTGTGAAAAGTACAGAAATAGGCAAGTGAAGTGCTTGGCACAATATTTGTCATGAAAATGAGGGCTTAATAACCACTAGCTGTTTTTTAAATTATTTTTATTACCTTTCCTTATGCCACTATGGAAAAGCCCTGACCCTGACTTATTATAATGTACATATGAAGAGATACAGAATGTGGCACTTGAGAGAGATTTGAGAAATCTTATTCGATCTAATCCTAGTCATGAGAAATAAAAAGAAAAAAGAATCAAGCAACTTGCTTGGAGTCGTGCAACACTGACCTGAAATTCGTCACTGGTCTAATTCTCTCATTGCCCGTCTGTATTTTGGTTACTCCACTTAGCCTTGGGTATGCATCTTCCCCGTGTTTATTGACAGCAGTGATTCTTGTGTGGAAATCCCTAATTTGGAAAACTGTCTCACACACTTCGTAGCACATCATTCAAACCTCATAGAGTTTCTGATAATGTTTAGAAACAAAAACAAGAGACCGCCGGGCAATTAAATCTGCAGAGCCTGCGAGCTTGGCTTTGTTCGGCAGCAGGGTCCGGAGAGGTTGGAAGCCCCCCTTCCGGCGGCCGATCCTCTCCTCCCCGTTCTGCCGCCCGCAGCAGCACCAGCGCTCGGTCCTCACTCTGCCTCCTGGTTCTCTCGGTGTTTCTACTTCGCTGAGTGGCCTGTGATCCGATTCAGTCTATGAACAGCTCTTTAGGAAGATCTTTCTATGTGTAAGGAAGGCTCTAGGCTGGGGGATTTAGGGATGAGGGGATCCCAGCCCTTGTCCTGAGAGAGGAGGCAGGATTGTCGCCTGTATGTTAAACTTACCTCCTCCTCATCCCTAATTTACCCTGCGCACGAATTCTCTCCCAGGTTCGCACAGACCACGCGCGCGTTGCATTCCCCACAAGGTTTCCCGCGTAGGACGGCTTCTGCCGGGCTCCGCCGTGCAGGGTCGGGCAGCGGCGGTGGGAAGAATGCCGTCCCGGACATCGGACGTCAGGCCTGGGGACGGGGACCAAGGTGGGCGCTAGCGCTCCCGGGCCGGCAGCCCGGGCAGGGCACCCCTCCCCTCCTGGTCTCCGTTTCCTCGTGTAATAACCAGGGCGCGGCACGCCGTCCTCCGAGTTTCCCTTCGGAGCCCTCCTCTCCTGCTGCCCCTGTCTGCGCGCCCAGCCGGGCAGCTCCTCACCCCGCCCCCCTCAGCCCCCCGCCCTCCGTCCATCTCTCCGGCCACCCGACGCCTCAGGGCGGAGTTCAGGTGCGGCCGTGGCAGGTGCTCCGGATTTCGGAAAAGGCCAGAGGGGCGGGAGGGCGCGGGTGTGCAGCGGGGAGGGTGAGGGGAGGTGGAGGGAGGTGGCCTCTGATTGGTCGGGGAGGGGGAGTGGAGGCACGGAGTTTCCCACAATGCCCCGGTGCGGGGCCGCCGCGGATGGATGCTGCGGGAAGGGGCTGCCATTTGCCGCCCCTGCCAGCGGCGCGCGGACCTGCTCGCTCTCCTGCGGTGGCAGCAGCCGTCAGCGCCGTCCGCCGGCCCGGCCTCTGCAGCGGCGGCGCCTCGGCTCCCTCCGCGGCCGCCGGAGCGGTCGCCATGAACCCCAGCTCCTCGGCGGGAGAGGAGAAGGGGGCGACGGGCGGCAGCAGCAGCAGCGGAAGCGGCGCCGGGAGCTGCTGCCTGGGCGCCGAGGGCGGCGCGGACCCGAGGGGCGCGGGGGCAGCGGCGGCCGCTGCCCTGGAAGAGCCCGGGGCCGCCGGCCCGAAAGAGAAGGACGAGGCACTGGAGGAGAAGCTGCGGAACTTAACTTTCCGGAAGCAGGTCTCTTACAGGTAGGCGCGCGAGCCTGGGCAACCGGGAGGCAGGTGCCTCTGCGGGGCGCGAGACCGACTCTACGCCCTCGGAGAGGCGCTTCTTCGGACTGGGGGCATCTCTCTCGCGCGCTCTTTCTGTCTCTCTCTCTGCTTCTTCCTCCCCGTTCTGGGCTGTGTGTTCACTTCCCATCCCATCTTTCTGGGCTGGAGGGAAGCTACGTCTGCCAGGTTTCCCCTCCGGAACTGGAGAGAAGACTGGTTCCCTGAGGTCAGAACAACAATAAAAATGCGTCTCTGTGTGTGTGTGTGAGGGGGTGCACACACAGGTGCTGGCTTTCTTAAGAGAGGTCCTCGAAGTTGTCCCTAAGCCTGGGTCATCTTCACCCACTCCCCCTTCATTCCTGATTTCACTGAGTGAACCTTTGGCACAGAGTTGATACTTGAGATCACAGACGGGCAGAAAAGAACAGCGCTCTACACTGGAGAGAAATCCTTATGGAAGTTGGTCTTGCTGCGTTGAGAATCTCTGTACGTACGCAACTGGTTCCCATTGGGGGGGAGGGTCACATGTACACGTACTCTCTCCCTCTCTCTCGGGTGTGCCCAGAAGGACGACCTGGGGAGCCTGTTGGTACGCAAGGGGTGAGGGCACGAATGGGGCCATGCTTGTGCCCAGCATGGGTGTGTATTTGCAAGACAAGGACAGTGTGGAATAAATGCCCCCCAAATGATACTTTAAAAGACTACCCCACATTGTGTCAGGAGTCACAGATAAGAAAGGAGGATTCAGTAAGTTCTGTTCTCTGCCCTTTGCACTCCCCCATCCCAGGCAAGAATAAAGATATTGATATGTTTGGAGAGTTTGGGAGACTACCCTTACTGCTTGTTAATCTTAAAAGTTGAGGTGATAAACAAGCATAGAATTGCAAAGATGTTCACTTGCTCGGGCTCAGAGTATTTCTTGAAAAGAAAGCAAGGGACCCTCCTCATTTTGAATTAGCAGTCCTCTCCAGAAACCCATATAAAGTACTAAGGCTGTTACACCATGTGCTGTTATGTAAGCAAAAGCAGATGACAGAGGTGTGTGGGTTTATGAGGATGTGTGTTGTATTTCTGGGGGCATGTGTGTGAATCACCGGGATCCCCACGGGCATCGCCTGGACTGGAGGACCCGGTCACTAGGGCATGTGCTCTGTCTAAGTATTTAGTCCTTGCAACTCCAAAACCACCTTCCTGGGGTAAGTGTTGCTCCCCTGTCCCTCAAGGGCATTTTGTTCACTGTGCATTGAGGGAGTTTCCCGCCTGACTTGCTCTTTTAGTTTCTCACGTAGATCAGGATAAAATGGATCTTTCTCTTGATATTTTTGGTTTCTAAAAATAGACAAGTGGTGGAGAGTGAGGCACCTCTGAGGAGGTAGGCTAGGACACAGGCAGTTCTACTTCCTAGCTAGGATGGTTTGTCTGGCCCTGAGGGGACCAGGGACTGCATTCAGCCTAATTTAGGAATTGTGAGTTGGAGGCTGTGGGGTGGTTGATTACATGAAACATATTGTGTGTCTGGGCTCCTGGGCCCAGAATCATTCCTGTGTTATTGGTATTCATCATCTGACTCCTCCTGGATTGCAAAGCCAGAGTTTGCAAGGGAAATCATTTCAGCTTGCCTCTTGGCAGGAGTCATTCCTTGAGCCTCTCTCTCTTGGAGAAGAGTACTGTGTGGGACTGTGGCTTTCTGGGTTGCATGCTCACACATACATGTGTATGGGTGTTCACAGGCAAACACAGACGTAGACCCAGACAGTGTTTTTTTCTGTAGGGAAAAAATAAGACTGCATCTGCCTTACAGTCCACAGAAGTGGCTTCTGCCTTGTAAACATCATTTTTCCTTTTTAATAAAGCTTCACAGTCTCCAATTCAGGAAGCCTCCTGTATCAGCATCACCTCAGGAGGCTGCTTAAAGATGCCCACCACCCCACACTTTCAAAATCAAACTCTCCGTGGGTGGGCATTTTTAATAGGCTCCTCAGGTGATGTGTACACACACTAATATCTGAAGACTGCTGCTTTGTGTTCCCCCCTCTACCAGAGGCAAGCAATTGATCTTTAAACTCATAATCCATGCTCAGCCAAACATGGCTTGCAGTCCCAAAACCAGAGGAAAGACAGAGAAGGGTAGGTGTTTCATCAGCATGTGTTTGTGCTGGTAACCTGGAGAGTGTCTCTATTTTGATGATGATGAGGATTTTTTTTTTTTTTTAGATACATGGTGAATGGGTGGTGAATGGTGTACCTATTCATCATGGAAGCCATTTATACTGGACTCAGAATGGCAACCCACTCCAGTATTCTTGCCTGGAGAATCCCAGGGACAGGGGAGCCTGGTGGGCTGCCGTCTATGGGGTCGCACAGAGTTGGACATGACTGAATCGACTTAGCAGCAGCAGCAGATGTAGCTAGGCCTGGCCATTTCACTGGTGGGTTGATGAATGGTCTGTAAGAAAAGAGACTTTGACTGAAGTTGAGCATTGGCTCCTCACTGAGGACCAACCACATCACCTCACTTCTGGGGGGGAGGGACCCAAGGACGGTGACTGGAGAAAGATAATGGATGGGGGTCAAGAACACCTCACAGAATGGAATCTAAGTGAAAGGGTTGAGTTAGGGTGTGAAATATGGCCACGGTGTTAGGGGGATCAGTTGAGGTGGAGAAGAAGAGATTTGCAGGTGGTCAAAAATAAATATCTTTTGAAGAACATGGATGTTTACAGAATGACACGACAGGAGAGAAGAAGGGGGCTAGGGGAGAGGGTGTGTGTGTGCGAGTGTGTAGGGGGTCTCATCTGCTCCTTCTGTTGCTAAGGAACATATAAGCTAGGGTTTAAAAATAAATGAGGAGTGGGTGGGCATATGCAATGACTCCTGTCTTTTTAGGAACCAGAGCCCTTTGCAAAAAACCTTTAAATAACCATTTCTGGAGGCAGATTATTCATTTTGCTTGACTTTTACTTTGTTAAGTAAAATAAACTCCTTTCTATACCCCTCGATTTCCCCTCATTATCTTCTCTTTCTTTTTTTGGGAACCTTTTTTCCCATGAGAATTTTTCCTTTATTTCACATTCTGCTCCCCTAGAGCAAATAGTCTCTGTAGACCATAAAGCTGAAGGCTTTAGAAGGCAGTGCAAGTGAGCTGGTACTTTTCTGTAAATTACTACTTCCTTTTTCTTTACAAATTATGGTGCTGCAACAGATACATATGTGCCAATGACTATATAATGTGTAGGAACTGCTTTTTTAACCACTGTAAGAGTTCCCATTTAAGTCAGTAAAACAACAAAAAAACTCTTGTAGAAACACACAGGGGAGGGGAAGGAGAGGTAGCTGATGTTCACTGTCGGCTGTGTACCAGGAATGGCACTAAATTTGTCCTGTTGTTCAGTCGCTCAGTTGTGTCCAACTCTTTGCGACCCCATGTCAGGCTTCCCTGTCTTTCACTGTCGGCTAGAGTGTGCTCAGACTCTTGTCCACTGAGTCAGTGATGCCATCCAACGATCTCATGTTCTGTCTTACTTACTCTTCATGACAGTCATGATGTGATTATTCAGTTCAGTTCAATGGCACTGTCATGTCTGACTTTTTGCAACCTCAGGGACTGCAACATGCCAGGCTTCCCTGTCCATCACCAGCTCCCGGAGCCTACTCAAATTCATGTCTGTCAAGTCGGTTATGCCAGCCAACCATCTCATCCTCTGTCATCCCCTTCTCCTCCTGCCCTCAATCTTTCCCAGCATCAGGGTCTTTTTAAATGAGTCAGTTCTTTGCATAAGTTGGCCAAAGGATTGGAGTTTCAGCTTTAGCATCAGTCCTTCCAATGAATATTCAGGACTGATTTCCTTTAGGATGGACTGGTTGGATCTCCTTGCAGTCCGAGGGACTCTCAAGAGTCTTCTCCAACACCACAGTTCAAAAGCATCAATTCTTTGGTGCTCAGCTTTCTTTATAGTCCAACTCTCACATCCATATATGACTACTGGGAAAACCATAGCTTTGACTAGATGGACCTTTTTGGCAAAGTAATGTCTCTGCTTTTTAGTATGCTGCCTAGGTTGGTCAGAGCTTTTCTTCCAAGGAGCAAGCGTCTTTTAATTTCATGGCTGCAGTCGCCATCTGTGGTGATTTTAGAGTCCCTCAAAATAAAGTCTCTCACTATTTCCATTGTTTCTCCATCTATTTGCCATGAAGTGATAGGACTGGATGCCATGATCTTAGTTTTCTGAATGTTGAGTTATAAGCCAACTTTTTCACTCTCCTCTTTCACTTTCGTCAAGAGGCTCTTTAGTTCCTCTTCACTTTCTGCAGTAAGGGTGGTGTCATCTGCATCTTTGAGGTTATTGATATTTCTTGCGGCAGTTTTAATTCCAGCTTGTGCTTCATCCAGCCCGGCATTTCGCATGACATACTCTGCATATAAGTTAAATAATCAGGTGACAATATACAGCCTTGATGTTCTCATTTTCCTATTTGGAGTCAGTCTGTTGTTGATATGATTATGGTTATTTCTATTTTATAAACAAACCTAAGGATTAGAACTTGGGTAGGAGACAGAATTTAAATCCAGATCAGACTGTAAGTGGCATTTTCTTTAGACCCCTTCCTTTTCCCCTAAACATTCACTTCCGTTTTGAATGTGTCCTTTGGATGTCTGTGTTCACATGAATGTAAGCTATTCTTTTACCTCTTCCATAGTATACCACAGGTCATTATTTATTATCTCTTGTATAATTTATTCTTTGGACTGTGTCCCTTTGGCCATACAATTTTAAGGAACACCTCTACTCTTTCAGAAATAGAAATGAATCTAAATTCACGATCACCAGAAAATACATTGGTTTTGCTTCTGAGAACAAAACCACCTACATGACACCTGCTATCTCTGAAGATCTCCATGTTAAGAGTTTTATATGACTTTTAATAAAATCTACACAGGCGTTGTGTAGGTGAACCTTGATCCAGGGAAGAGGTGGCCTGTCTGTACATCTTTGAGCAGCACAGAATAAATGATCAAGTGTGATTTTGTTTGTCAGGAGGACTGGGCAGTTACTGTTACTTATGAGATATTAATGCCTATGCTTCAGTTTCTCTATTTATAAACCTGGATGGTGATATCAGACCCTCCTGAAAGGGAATTTGGGGTATGAGATAAAAGTCACAAAGAGCATTTAGCTTCTTATATTATATTGCATGGTAAAAATGGTTCTATTATTCTTTACATGTTGATAAGAAGACAGTATTTCCATTTTGAGTATTGCCCTGCAACACAACATTGTCTTATTAGGAAAGACTGTTGGCGTGTTGAAAGCTGAGTAGGAGAATATGGACCTTGTTTTTCCTTGCATGGGAATGTATAGAGTATGGGGGAAAGTTTTGTTTTCCTGAATATCAATACGTAGCATCCTCCTTTGTAAACCACTTTTATTTATATTATTTATTTTTGTCTGTGCTTCACATACTTGTTTGATATTTAGAGGCTTCTGGATTAGGTAAAACTTTGGTTATAAGTTACTGTTTCCTTCCTCAACAATTACTTAGGACTTCGCTAAACTTTCTCCATCTGGACATACACTCGGCAAGCTTGCACTTGAACCACTGTCCAGAGTACTTAATCTGCTCTAGCTGATCTTTTCAAGGCTTGGTTTTCACATGGCAGAGTGGTAACACTGGGTCCTGTGGCGTCAGGGTCAGATGGAGAAGTGGATGGGAGCTTTGCTGGCGTTTATTTCTGCTCTGGCAACTGCGATGTTGCCTCCTAGGGTCAGATTTAGTTAGACTAGAGCTAATTCTTTGGAACTTGTTACTTTTTAAAAAACTTTTTATTTTACATTGGAGTATAGCCAGTTAACTATGTTGCGATAATTTCAGGAGGACAACAAAAGGAGTCAGCCTTACATATGCATATATCCATTCTTCCCCAATTTCCCTGCTATCCAGGCTGCCACATAACATTGAACAGGGAACACTTTCCTTTCTAATCTGAAAAAATAAGGACTCCTCATGAGGGCCCAGGCTAGCTGCATCTTCCAGACTCTTCTGGGCTGGAATCTGGAATACGCATTCCTTACGCAACCTTGAGGTGTCCTTGAAGTGGGTTCAGAAGCACTTACCCTGAGACGAGAAGTATCCAAACCGTTTCCTACATGTTGGGCTGTGTGACATTTGCTTTCTTACAAAGGTTTGCGTTGGATAACATGGATCCTAATTCTTTTTTTCTGAGACCCTATAATGGTAGTTTCAGCACAGTATTAACTGCATTAATGTGGAATGTGAATGGGTAGCTCAGGGAAGAAGGTAAGGGGCAGAGTAAAAATCTGTTAGGCTTTTTATGTTTCTTTGAAGTTGAATTTGCTCAAAATCATTATAAAAATGGACTAATTTCAAAGTGTTTGAACTGGCTGTAACTGTTTGAACTTTTGAAATTGTTTGAACTGGTTGGAATGTTATGCCTATTGCAAGGCATAACAGGCCAGCACATTACAGAAGGAGATTAACAGAAGAAAAACTCCCAAGTTAGGTCTGTTTGCAGATAACGCTCCCCAAACTCATCTCTGGCTTGTTCCCCAGACACACTCCTTGTGAGGCTTGAGCTCAGGAGGGTCCACTTTCTGTGGTTCTCTCCTGTCCTCACATGATGCTTTCAGACATCTGTGTTTAGGGCTGAGTTGTAATTTTCTGTCCTGGGAATTAGACTAGGATTTGAACCTGGCACGTTCTAGCTGACCTTGGGAATGTTATGCTACCCCTTTGAGGCTCACGTGGTAATAGTAATACTTCTCTTAGAAGTTTGTTAGGAGAATTAAATGAGTTATTTTATAGTGAGAACTCAGCACAGTGCCTTGCACAGTGCCTTGTGCAGAGTTAACTTTAAATGTCTGTTTAGGCCCTCATTTTGGTTTATAATGTGTTTACAATATATAGAAAATATCCTGGAAACATGTACATAAACCATCATCATCAGTTACTTTTGGAGAGTAGGATCTTGGTTGGAGAGCCAAGGGGATAATACACTTCTGTGTCATTAGAATTTTTCATATATTTCTTTTGTAATTAAAAATGAAAGAAATATTGAAAAAAAGATGTCTTACTCTTCCCTGCTCGGTCATGAGCTCCTTTGAGGACAGAAATTGCACCTTATCCTTGGAATCTCTGAATCCTGTTCTTATTGCTCAGTAGGTGTTGGATAAATATTTATCAAATGAATGAATTTAATTGCCTTCTTTAAATAAGCTACTATGTTATGTGCTCCCTGTCCATCTCAACTGTGGTTTTTACCCTTTCTACTCAGAGAAGCGTCTGCCTTTTTCTCATTTGCACTTTGTCCAGCTTCCCAGGACTGTTTCTGTTTACAGCTTCCCGTGTGCATACCTGGGCCAGCCATTTAGCCAGCTGTTGGAGGCTGGAGAGGGTGGCAGAATATCTTGCTTAACCAGCTATTTGCAGCTTGTCACAGAAAAGGCCTTAATTTGCCTTCTGAGTAGCACTAATTAGCTCTCCGGCTCTCTGTCTGTCTCATCCTTTTCCAAGGGGCATTATTGATTTTCTCCTTAGGGAATCTTCTGTTGACTTTTCCTTCTCTGAGTAGAACTTAGAAAGATGGTTGCCCCACATTTTCGGCATCTGCACTGACCGTGGTCCAGCCAGCCTGACGTTACCCCCGTGGTTTCTCTTCTGTGTTACCTTACTCACTCTCTCCTCCCAGCTCTCTGGACTGACTTCGTATGGAAAAGTTATTTTAGGAAGAATTCCTCAATCAACTTTGTGGCTCTAAACTGAACCTCTGTTTTGTTTTTAATGCATTTAATCCCAAAGTCTTTGAGAAAGTACCAGCTACTTTTTATTCACATAACATATAAAGCACCTGAAGAATGGCTGGTGAGTTTTCTAAAACCCATAGTGTTCAGAGAGGTGGCATGAGCCACCTTTTTTTAGGTGGCACCTTTTTAGGTGGCACCTTTTTTTAGGAAAAAAAAAAAATTAACCCATCAGAGGTGTGTGTATTGGCTGGGGAGGGGGCTATAGTTGGGTAGAGGTGGGAAGAAGGATCTTTGCAGATTAATTTTAGTTCTTTCCTTCCAGCCCTCCTTTGTGAGTTGTTGAAGTGGAGTGAATGCTGTTTTTTTTGTTTTTTTTTAAAGGCAACAGCTCTTAGGTAGGGACTTCTGGAGTTCTTGTGCCCAACTTCCATGAGTTTTGCTCCAGTGGAGAATGGTCTTTTAGGTTTTTCAGACTCATAAATAATGCTCTGATATGGAACAGATTCTGATTTAAGCTATAATATTAATGGTCTGGCTTTTGTTGGATGGAGGGGGAGACATTCAAAGCTTGAAAACAGTGACAGTTAAACTGCAGTCAGCTCTCATTCTTCTTCTTCAGTTCCTTGAGAGTCAGAGTAAAGCAGTGGCTGAGAGCCCTGGCTCTGGAGCCCTACCTCTTTGGTTCAGATCTCTGCCTCTGCCTACTGTGGGGCCATGGACAAGTTATTTAACCTCCCTGTGCCTTAGTGTCCCTGTCTAATGGTAATGATAATAGTCTCTACCTTGTGTGACTATTTGAAGGCTAACTGATAACGGTCTCTGTAACAAAGAAAGCAGCGTGAGTATGTTTATTAGGGTGGTATCAGCCATACTTATGTCCAACAGAGGACCAGATTTTGTTTTTTCTTCTTCATGATATTGAACATTCATCGAATGTTGATAGCAAGTGATAAAATTATTCAGATGATATGAAAATGAGATTGATTATACACTTTAATGTACAGGTTTTGACATTCAGTAGGGGTAGAGAATATGTCCTTTTTCTTTCACAACTTATTAAAAACTAGTTCACCCTTCCTAGAGGATGTGAAGGCTGCTTCCGAGTGTTCTGGAAATCAGATCAGGCAGAAGGCCAAGGTCGGAGAAGACAGGCGCAGTGAGCAGAATGATCAGGGGGCAGTAGCCCACAGCCCAGCTGCCATCTGGGAGCAGGAAGCCAGCCGTGGAGGGAATGGGGGTCTCAGAGCTTTGTAGTGTCAGGAATAGATATGCAGATAAAGGCAGAGGTGCTAGAAACAGAGTTGTCGCCAGGGACCCCAGGACAGAGGTTATCCATCTTCTGGCCTGACTGGATGATGTCTTCTTTGTGTCTGCAGACAGTAGCTGGCCGCCGTGTCCTGGCAGGGAGAGAAAAAAGCTTCCTAGGGGCAACCTGTCCTGGATTATTTCAGAAATGGAAGGCTCAGCCTTCTGGCACATGCTGTCAGTTATCTCAGGCAGACCAAATAGCAGATTTTATTTTATTTTTTTAATTTTAGAAGATTATTAAATATTTGTTGAGCAAATAAAACTGGCTCAGGATGTTGAGGTAAGTATTGAGGAAGTAAATCCACTTTTTTTTTCTTTGAAAAGCAGTTTAATTGCTTTTGTGCATCTTGAAGATCTTCAGGAAATAGCCAGAAGATAGACTTCTTGCATGGTCCAAAGAACATTTTAAAATGTGACCTTCTTTTGTATATAAGATGTCAAAATTCTGTGGCAAAATTAATTTTTGTCTCAAAAACACTTGAAAGCAATTTGTTTAAAGATTTTTTAAAAATTATTTATTTTTAACACCAAAAACATTTCGTGTTGAGGTATAGCAGGTTAACAATGTTGTGACAGTTTCAGATGACTCAGCTAAACATATATATGTATCCACTCTTCCCCCAGACTCCTCTTCCATCCACCCTGGCACATAACCTTGAGCAGAGTTCCACCTGCTTTACAATAGGTCTTCGTTGATTATCCATTTTAAATATAGCAGTGTGTGCATAACCTTCCCAAAGTCCTTAACTATCCCTTCCCCCCAGCAACGTAAGTTCGTTTTCTAAGTGTGTGAGTCTCTTTCTATTTTGTAAGCTCATTTATATCATTTCTTTTTAGATTCCATATATGAGGGATGTCACGTGATATTTCTCCTCTGTGTCTGACTGACTTCACTCAGTATGACACTGTCTAGGTTCGTCCATATTGCTGCAAATGGCGTTATTTTATTCTTTTTAATGACTGAGTAGTATTCCATTGTCTACATGTACCACATCTTCTTTAAAGTTTTTTTTTTTTTTTTTTTTAAAGAGCTTCATGTAAGCTTAACTGGAAGCTTTTGGAAAGGATCCCGTGTATCACTTTGAGATAAACTTCTGGAACAGTCTGCAAACTGAAAGAACTGTGTTCTCATCCTTGTCCTTCTGTACATGACAGGGTTTCAGGCTCTCTCAGACAGAGCACTTCCTGTAGAGATTTTTGAGAAGAGAGCCTGGTTTAAAACAGTTTCTTCCTTTTAAATTGGCCCCCTCTCAGGCAATAAGCTGTAGTGTATTTTTGGTTTTCTCCAATGGGGAAACACTGTCCTCAGCTTCTGAAGTTAGAAGGAAAGCGGAGGAACGTTGAACCCCAGAAGCTGTAGAAAGTAGTCTTTCCTGGCAGAATGAACACCCAGAGAGCCACTGCTTTCCCAATGCACCCTGCCTTTTCTTCCAATGACCAAAAAGCAACACATCAGTGTTCTTGTCTTTCCCAGCAACCTCTGATAGACTGTTCCCCAAGTCCGCAGAGGCAGCCTGTATACTTCCAAAGGTCTGGTAAAGTGTAGCTAAGAGAAGGAAAAAGTTTTTCTTCATTCAGATTTGGACATGTGTACATGCTCAGTCGTTCAGTCATGTCCAACTCTTTGTGACCCCAACCCACCAGGCTTCTCTGTCCATGGTATTCTCCAGGCAAGGATCCTGGAGTGAGTTGCCATTTCCTCCTCCAGGAGATCTTCTCTACCCAGGGATCGAACCTGTGTCTCCTGCATTGGCAGGTTTTTACCACTGAGCCCTTTGGGAAGCCCTCAAATTTGGACTGCAAGTATTAGTTTATTCACATACCTACTTGTGTGACTATTAATCAGTTCAAGTTACTGATTTTATGAAATGCTTAATCTGTGCCAAAAGCTGCTAAACGTTTTATAATAGTATGTCATTAAACTTTGAATTAAGTAGCCCTGGAGAAGGGAATGGCAATCCACTCCAGTATTCTTGCCTGGAGAATTCCATGGACAGAGGACCCTGGTGGGCTACAGTCCATGGGGTTGCAAAGAGTCAGATACGACTGAGCAAGTAACACTAATACACTTAAGTGGGGCCTATTATTTTTTCCATTTTACAGATGAAGACATGGGGACTTAGAGTGTAAGCTACTTGCCTGAGGTCACAAAGCCACTTAAATGGCAGAGTTTAGATCTATGCATGTATTTGCTTATTGTTTCTCTAATACAGTTTTTCAGCCTGGTTCTTTTTCACCTGTTTCCATTTCCTGTGTACAAATAGCCATATTTCCACCATCTCGTAGCTTATTAGACCAAAATCCCCTGAGAGGAGAGAGCTGTGTGTTTCATCTTAGTGTGCACAAGCAGTCTTGACATAGAAGAAGGTCTTAACAAAGGTTGACGGGCTAAGAAAACAAGAATTTCTTTCCTGTTCAAGCATGGACTCAGCTCTGTGAATAGGTCTGTGCTACTGGCAATGTTAAGAAGGCCAAGGTTGAGCTTTCCTTGGTGGTTCTTTTTCAAACTATATGAATTTTCCATTGCATGAATTGAGGACAAATCCAGTTTCCTGGGGCCAGGAAATGATTTGTAAGGGTTATAGCCTGGAACTCCCTGATTCCACCCCCAGTATAAGATCTTATGAGTTGTAATCAGAGTGGAACTTAAAGGGAGGTGGGTAATACAATACTTGGGGTGAAGAACTTAGGAACAATTCATGTGTACTTTGTGTGGGCAAAATGGCATACTAGGTACCATTTGATTTTTTTAAAAAATATCCGAAGAAGAGTCTTTTGCCGTTAACTAAAGGGCCTATTCAGGCTTCAAGTTCTTGCAATACAAGTTTCTCCATAGCAGCATACTTTAGAATTCATAGGTATATCTGTGTGTGTAGTTACAGACCCCTAGAAAGTTCCAAAGGATCAGTTAAAAAACCTGAGTCATTCTTTCACATTTGAAGAAAACCTTCAGAATTTCTTAGCAAAATAAATCTCGAGTTCAAAAATAAATGTCCAAGCTATTTAAAGATTAAAACAGAAGCTTTCTATGAGCCGGTACAGAATTATAACAAGATCTAAGGGATTTTTTTTTTCTACAAAAGACAAATTTCTGGATATTTCTTAAATTGTTAATACTGACTAAATTTAGGTACATATAATAAAGATGTGTGTGATGCTTTTTTAGAGCTTTACCATTTAAAAACTGCTTTCACATAATTGATCTAATTTTACCTTCCAAACAGGTAGAGCAGGTATTGTTTCCAGAACCCTTGTACAGTTCAGAAAGCATGCATGGCCGTAAGCACCTGCCCTAAAGCCACGTGCCAGCCACAGGCACTGCCAGGTTCAGCCTGGTTTTTGCATCTGAAGTCCCATGTTCCCTTCCCTTCAGCACCCTGCCTCCTCCCACTGCTCTTTGGAAAGATGGTTCTCAATATTTCCCCCTTGTTAATTTTACTGACTTGATCTCAGTTGTTCATTGTGATGAACAAAGTTGGACTCCACCGCTGGCTAGCATCCCAAATCTGTGTCTCATTGACGAGGACAATGACCTCATTGTCATTCTCATGACTCCCCCTGTTTTAAGTGAAAACCATACAGTGACACCACCAGTGTGATGGTAGACGTTTCATACTCTTCCTTCTGGGGTTGGGGGGAAAGATAGAGAACTCTGCAGGCTCTTCCCTTGCATTAGTTGCTAAGCAGCAGCCATTTCATTGTAAAGGAGATTCGGCTAAAGTAATGACATAGGTATTCCCAGAATAGCATTTCATTTTTACAGCAACTGCATTTCACGTCTCCATATAGCATATGCTCAGTGATTTTCAGAGGAGAAATAGGCGCCTCAACACATTTGTTGAATATAGGAGAAAATTCAGTAGAGCTGATCATCTATTAGCCACACTCCTACATCCTGTGATTAAGAGTGAGCAGCGATTTTAAGGATGAGGAAGCTTGACCACCGAACAGGTATGCTTTTTGAGGCCATATCTGACGTGAACTGATAACGTCTTGATGGAACACTCTGGAGAGTTGGCAGTTCTGTTATTTGAAGTAATATGGCAGAGAGCAAAATGTGATTGCAGCCAAGGGGTTGGATCTGGGCCAAGATCTCATTGTATTAAGATTTTTGTTGGCAACCCAAGACCCTTAAAATGAAGACAAAAGACAAGTGATGGATAGGTTTTCATTGCTTTAAACTCTGTGCAGTATTTTCTAAATTTTCCACAACCGCCACATATTCTATTTGAGATCAGCATAAATGTTTTTAACTGAAAACATAAAAAAATGAAGGCAAAAAAAAGTATTTTACAAAACTAACACATATCGTGGAGAGTATCAGGAAGAAGGGTGGGGGGTAGAGGAAGATATTGAATGATCTGATAAATGTGTGTGTGAAAGGGGAGATTCTGAGTACAAAGTTGGCGGGTGGTCTGTTTCTTCTGGTTGTACTGGCTTTAATTTGGCAGGCTGCATGGTGCATGCGTGGGAGATCATGATCCTGCCTTTTTAGGCACTTCCGCCATCTCTGTTGTAGCTCAGACGGTGGAGAAAGTTGTATGTCTCCTGAGCACTGCTTCCTGGGACTTACTAAGGGAACGAAGTTTTCTGTTTTCTGAGTACACTGCACACCCTTAGTCCCTCTCCCCAGGCCATTTGGGAGAAAGTCCCTTTTTCTGGGAGGAGATGGAATGCCTGGAAGCCGATCTTTCATTTCCAGTAAATTGTCCTCCTATTTATGGCAGAGTACCTCTTCCAGGAACTAAAAGTCATGTTCGGAAGAAATAACACATGGGTGAATCCACAAATGGTGAACAGTTATTCCCACTGAGGTGCTGGATTCTGTAGCGTGGTTGTTTTCAGCATTTCTCCGACAATTAGTGCTTCTCATATATTTCACTGTGGGCTTCTGACGATGACTCGAAATGGCTTTGGTGAAGCGTCTCTGGTGTTATAGGAACTCCTTATTCACTTGGAAGAATCAAGTCAAGCAGGGCTGGGGAGGAGAGGACTAAAATCGTTGACGTCCTGGCCTGGCACTATAGAGAATTCAGATGCTAAGTGTCTCTCAGTAAAGCGCATCTGGGAGGTGCTCAGTGGAGTGCTCTCAGCATTGCTGATAGTGTATCAGTAATAACAACTGAGGCTTTACTGTGTGTGCCAGGAACTGTGCTGAGTGCTTTACCTATTTCTTTCAGGTCATTCTTACAGCAGTCTTATGAGGTAGGTGTGATTACTGTTTAGTTTTACAGAAGCAGAAAGTCAGGCACAGAGGAACAGTTCAGGGTCTCACAGCTGATGAACCCTGGATATAAATGCCAAAAGAACTCCCCGGCTAGTGCACGTAAGAACTCCTCTGGGCCAGGGACTTCCCGGTGGTCCAGTGGTTGAGAATACGCCTTTCAGTGCCGGTGACATGCATTTGATCCCTGGTGGGCAGGAGGGGGTAAGATCCACACGCCTCAGGTCAACTAGGCCTGTGCGCCGCAACTAGAGAAACCCCTGTGCAGCAAATAGAGGAACCCCCGAGATGCAGTGAAGACCCAGTGCAGCCAGAAAAAAGGAAAGAGTACTCTGGGCTATATCCCAGTCTAAGTGTGTGCCTGTACCCTGATTGCCTGGGGAGTTGTCTCTACCCTGTTGTGGGCAGGGGTGTGGGATTGTACACTGCAGTGCCGGGCTCTGAGCCATGGAAACCAGTGAGGTCTTTGGGGGCTGTTGTAGCTGATTCCCCTCACCACCCTGATTCCTCCTTGGGACATGGGGCATGAGCTTGGACACCAGACTCTTCCACCTCACCTCTTAAAGGGCTGTCAAAGGAAGTGCCACTTTGTTCATTTCCATCAGTGGCCCCATAGGGCGGTTCCTCCTGCCCTGGTTCCTGTCCTTTTCAAGCAGGAATCACCAGCCTTCCTACTGAACTGTGATCTATCCAACATCTTCCCAATGAGGTTCCTTTTTGTTTCCATTAACCAGGGTTGGTTTCTATTGTTTGAAGCTTAAAAAAAAAAAAAAAAAAAAAAACCCCAAAAAACCTAACTGACAAAATATCTTTGCAAATGGTCTACCAGCCTCTATTGGCAAGTGTCTTCCATGTCAGAAGTTCTTGGTTACATTAGGGCTATCCCACTGGTCAGATTAATGGGTTTCCCCGGTGGCTCAGTGGTAAAGAATCTGCAGCCGATGCAGGAGACAAGGATTTGATCCCAGGACTGGGAAGATCTCCATTCCAATATTCTTGCCAGGGAACTCCCATGGACAGAGGAGCCTGGTGGGCTACAGTCCAGGGGGGTCACAAAAGAGTTGGATACAACTTAGCAATTAAACAAGAACAATTGGTTATATCTAATTGTTAGAAAGTTTTGTTATAGAAAAAAACTAAAATATTATCATTTTATGTGTATTTAGCATGAATTAGATACTTTGTGCCTCTGTTTTGATTGTTCTCTTAAATATCCAAACTCTCTGAGTTAGTTATTTCTATTATACGGATGAGGACACTGAATCCTACAGAGAAGAACCAATTTGCTTCAAGTCAGAGAGGTGTTAACTGATGGAATCAGGAATTAGACTCAGTTCGAGGTCACCCAAAGCTCGCATTTTTTCCTATTATACCATGCTGCTTTTGTATTAAGTCCAAAACGGACTCCTTTATTTCTTACTTACTGGTATGACAGTTTCAGTTCTGGGAAATAGTCAGGATAATTCTCCCTCTTTTTCTGTATGATAGGTCTTCAAATATTTGAAGTCAGGTATTACATTTTTCTTTAACCTTCTTTCCTTCAGACTAAACCATCTCTACTTTTATTCTTCCTTTATCTTGTATCAAAGGTGATTTTCAGTCACCTTCATGGTTCTGGATATTCCTAATTTGGGAGCATACTGGTTTATCGATGGCCTTTTTCATAAGAGTTGAGCAAGTGGGACTTCCCTGGCAGTCCAGTGGTTGAGGCTGTGTGCTCCCAATGCAGGGGAACTAAGATCCTCCCTGCCACCTGGTGTGGCCAAAAAAAAAGAAGAGAATTGAGCAGTAAACTGGACATGTGGTCTAACCAGGGCCACCACTAACTGATAGGATGTCTTTGTTAGAGTTAGAAACAGGTCCAAGTCTGAGTGAACAAATGAGTAAGTGAACCTCTTTTACTCCCGAGCTCTGTCGGCCCATGAACTAGGACTCAGCATGTGGTGGGTGGTCCTTTGGCTAGATTTCAGTCTCCGCATGACCCTTCCTGCAGTAAACCATCTGCACAAGTGTAGGTATGGCTTTGGGGGACTTAGTTCCCTTGTTGTGGCCATTGTTTGCCACGAGTATATGGATTAGCCTGGGTGCAGGCCAGTTGCTGTAAAACTCATTTCAAAAGCCAGATTTCCAGACTGCCAATTCAACAAATTACTGATGACATTTCCATAGTTTTGCTTAGGTTGCAGACATTTCACTTAAGATTCGTCATTTCAGTTTGGCTAAATGTTTATTTGGCACGTTTTATATTTACTTCAGACACCAGACACTTCTAGAACATTCCCGATTCCTCCTCCTGCCCTCCCTTTATTTATTTCTTCTTTCCTAAATAAGAGAGGGGAAACTCTCTCTTAACTACTATTTACTGTTATCTCCATTTTTCAGACTTTATGCCTGTACTGCCCTTCTCTGGGCCCTGCTGCTGCTGGACAGATGCCTGTGTCCAACTCTTCTAAAACTGGCTTAAGCTATTTGTCTGAGAGGTTTAGGTGAGCTTTGTTTTAGTGAGTTGACACAGAGCTGATAAAGAAATCCATCTGTACTTTGGCTAAACCTATATTTGGTGGTCAAGGAGATTGCTTATTTTATCCAGAAGAGAACCTTTTGCTGTTTTAGGTAGGGTTGTTCAATGTGGTGGACATGAGCCATGTGTGTCTATCAAGAGAAAATGAATTAAATTTGAAATCCAGTTCCCTGGTCACACTCCCTGCACATTAAGAACTTATTTGCCATAGGTACTAGGACCCACACTATTGGACAGTATGGATGCAGACCATTTTCATCACTGCAGAAGGTTTTATTGAATGGCACTGTTTTGAGGGATTAGTGTCAAGGCACTAATTTATCAGAACTACAGAAAAACCTGCAGCTTATCATCCTTAAACAACAACCTTGAATGGCACGTTTCTTGAATTAAGATGTCTAATTCCGTGATTAAGAAATTGCATTTTAGGGGCTTTACTGGTGGCTCGGTGATGAAGAATCTGCCTACCTGAGCTGGGAGAATCCTACATGCCTTGGAGCAACTAAGCCCATGCACCACAACTGCTGAGCCTGTGCTCTGGAGCCCGGGAGCTGCAACCACCGAGCGTATGTGCCGTGACTACTCGGGTCTGTGTACCCCTGAGCCCCTGCTCTGTGACAGGAGAAGCCACTACAATGAGAAGCCCATGCACTACTAGAGCGTAGCCCCTGCTTGCTGCAACTGGAGAAGAACCCACACAGCCACGAAGACCCAACACAGCCAAAATAAATTAAAAAAATTGTGTGTGTGTGTGTGTGTGTGTTAGGGCTTCCCTGGTGTCTCAGATGGTAAGGAATCTGTGTGCAATGCAGGAGACCCAGGTTCAGTCGCTGAGTTGGGAAGATCCCCTGGAGAAGGGAATGACAACTCACTCCAGTATCCTTGTCTGGAGAATCCCCATGGACAGAGGAGCCTGGAGGTTACAATCCATGGGGTCACAAAGACTCACTCATGGTAGAATGACTAACACTTCCACTTCAGGAAAAAAAAGTTACACTTAGAGGTATAGCTAGGTAGGAGAGAGCACTGTAGACAGAGTAAAAGAGAAAGGCATTCTGGCCGTTCCCCATCGGCCTGTTGTCCCCATCGGCCTGCTTGTCATGTGTCCCTCCTCTCCTTACTACAGTGGTGACTGATTTCCCTAACAGTAGAGATGGGAAGTTTGTCTTCGTTTCCTTTGCAGACTGCATCTGCCTCTGCCTTGCCAGACATACAGCGCTCTGTGTGGGAGTGAGCGTGTGACTTTGGGGTACCTGGGCTGTTTTGTCATCGAAAGTATCAGTACTTAGCTCAGTACTGGTTGCATCTGGGGGCAGAGTGAAGGATATGGAGAGAGCAGTGCTGCTTCTCTACAAGTAGATCCCTGAAATTCGGGCAAGGGCGTGGCCCAAGATACGAGGTGTAAACTTGGAGCGTGGACATGTAGCTTCAGGTTCTGTCTGTGTCACGGAAAGCGCTCAGCATGCCCTGTTTTAGTCTTAACGTTAGTTCCCCTTATGTTCGATAAATATTTATTGTACATTCAGCAGAGAGACATGGAAGTAAAAGCCTGGATTTAAACCTTTAATGTGGCGCACCTGGTTCCTACAGGAAAGACCTCAGAAAGCTATGAAAAGAGGTTCAAGGACAAAGCAAAAGCCCCAGGAGAATCCTTATGTGTTTGTGTGGAGTCTCTCTGGTGTTTGGAACTGCCAATACTGCACACAAGGGTGTTCTAAAAATAACCCGGGTAATGTGCATCTTCTGCCGAAGGGAGTGAGATAATTTCTGAGGATGATGAGAAATGGAAAAGGGGAGAAGCTTTAGAAGATGAGAAGCGAAATACATGAATCTCAATGGTCTCTGAGGCTCTCCCACGCACTGAGTGCTTTCTTTGAAGTCTTGATATTGAAAATCAAGAAAAAGTACACAAAAAAAAGTGTCACTGGGAGAAACATTGGGTTTTTCTCACCTATGTTGTATAATCCAAGTGGTTCCCTGGACAAAAAAATGTACCTGTTTGATAAGAAAAGTTATGGGATGCTCATACTGTTTATGGCAAACAGATGGGCAAAAAGTGGAAACAGTGACAGACTTTATTTTCTTGGACTCCAAAATCACTGTGGACGGTGACTGCAGCCACAAAATTAAAAGACACTTGCTCTTTGGAAGAAAAGCTATGACAAACCTAGACAGTGAATTAAAAAAGCAGAGCCATCACTTTGCCAACAAAGGTCCATATAGTCAAAGCTGTCGTTTTTCCAGTAGTCATGTACAGATATAAGAGTTGGACTATAAAGAAGACTGAGCGCTGAAAAGTTGATGCTTTTGAATTGTAGTGCTGGGAAAGACTCTTAACAGTCCCTTGGACAGATCAAACCAGTCAGTCTAAAGGAAATCTACCCTGAATTCTCAATTGGAAGAACTGATGCTGAAGCTGAAGCTCCAATACTTTGGACACCTGACGTGAGGAGCTGACTCACTGGAAAAGATGGTGATGCTGGGAAAGATTGAGAGCATGAGGAGGAGGGGGTGACAGAGGATGAGATGGTTGGATGGCATCACCAACTTAATGAACATGAATTTAAGCAAGCTCCCTGAGATACTGAAGGACAGGGAAGCCTGGTGTGCTGCAGACCATGGGGTCACAAAGAGTCAGAGGCATTTAACAACTGAACAACAACAGTGAAGCACAATTTCAAGCCCTCTGCCAGGAATCCAAAGTTAAACAATGTATCATTTCTCCCTTAAAATTGGTTCAAGTTGCTTATAACTTATTGGGGAAACAAAAACTGCTTTGAGTGCCTACTGTATGCTAAATACTATGCTAAATGCTAGAAATAAAAGAGAAATAAGAACCTTTGTTATCAAGCATTTATGTTCTAGGGAGAGAGAGGAAACGATTTGATCTGAAACAATACAGATAGATAAACACAGTTAGAAGGATGTTTGGGGCAAGGTGAGGGAGGCCAGAGGAAGGTTTTGACAGAGGTCTTATAGAATAGATGATGGTTAAATGTGCCCTGAAGAAGGAAGAGGAGATAGCTGGGTAGAGATAGCTAAGTAGCTTTGTTCACCAATTCAATGCAGAAAACATGCCTTAAGTTTGTTTTTTAAAAATTAAGTTTTTTGAAGTATAGTTGGTAAGGAATCTGTTTGCAGTGCCAGAGACCCAAGTTTGATCCCTGGGTCAGGAGGATCCCCTGGAGGAGGAAATGACAACCCACTCCAGTATTTTTGCCTGGAGAATCCCATGGACAGAGGAGCCTGGCAGGCTGCAGCCCATGGGATCGCAAGAGTCTGACGTGACTTACTTAGCAACTAAACCACCACATAGTTGATTTACAGTATTGTGTCAATTTCTGTTATACTGCAAAGTGATTCAAATATATACATATATGTATATAAACATTCATTTTCATATTCTTTTCCATTATCGTTTATCACAGGATATTGAATAGTTACCTGTGCTATGCAGTTGGACTTGTTTAGCCATTCTATATATAATAGTTTGCATCTGCTAATCCCAAACTCCCAATCTCTTCCTCCCCCATCCCCTCCCCCATGGCAACCACAAGTCTGTTTTCTTTGTGAGTGTTTCTTTTTGCAGATAGGTTCATTTGTGTCATATTTTAGATTCCAGAAGTAAGTGATATCATATGGTATTTGTCTTTATCTTTCTACTTACTTCATTTAGTAGGATTATCTCTGGGTCCATCCATGTTGTTGCAAATGACGTTATTACCTTTTTTATGGCTGGATAAATTGATGCTTTTGAACTATGGTGTTGGAGAAGACTCTTGAGAGTCCCTTGGACTGCAAGGAGATCCAACCAGTCCATCCTCAAGATCAGTCCTGGGTGTTCATTGGAAGGACTGATGCTGAAGCTGAAACTCCAGTACTTTGGCCACCTCATGTGAAGAGTTGACTCACTGGAAAAGACCCTGATGCTGGGAGGGATTGGGGGCAGGAGGAGAAGGGGATGACAGAGGATGAGATGGCTGATGGCATCACTGACTCGATGGACATGAGTTTGAGTAAACTCCGGGAGTTGGTGATGGACAGGGAGGCCTGGCGTGCTGCGATTCATGGGGTCGCAAAGAGTCGGACATGACTGAGCGCCTGAACTGACTGACTGACTGAGTATTCCATTATATAAATATACCATATCTGTCAATGGACATTTATGTTGTTTCCATGTCTTGGCTGTTATGAATAATGCTGCTATGAAAATAGGGGTTCATGAATATATCCCAAGTTCTAAATGGCAAACTAGAAGCAGAGTCTTAAACACAGTCCATTTACTTTTAATCTCTTACAAGCAGCACCCTCACATTGATCATTTGAATTTTTTGAATGAGGGAAGCTTTAAACAGGTTCTGCTACCTGGAAATCCATGCATAAAGGACTTTTACTAAGAGTTCTGTCTACTCCATCCTTCTTAGACATCAGCTTCTTGGGCAAAGGTAAACAGCAGGCATGCAGTGATGGATGTGATCATGTCTGGTGGTAGGAACACAAAAGAGGGGAGAGTGGTTAGTTTTGATTGGAAGATGTTTTCTTGGAGTTTGAAGGAAGAGACGGGACACAGGAGGGCAGGTCTGGAAGACAGTCGGGCCACAGGAGTTGAATGAGAAAGGACTCCTTGGGTAGAAATGCATGAATATTTGGGAAGCAGTTTTGCTTTATGCGTGGAGGTATGTAGTAGAAGTTTAGACCAAGAAGATAAATTGCATGCTCATTACAGAAGACCTGGAAGGCCATTAGAAGAATTCGGACTTTGTAGTTATTAAATAATAGAAACCTGTTGGAAGTTTTGGGGCAGAGAGTTGACTTTGTACCCAAAGGTGAGGAAGTCCTCCCTGGATTCATTGCCAGGGACCCTCGTGGAGCCAGTGTCCATACTGCCCTGCCTCTCAGCATCTAGGCTGGGCGAGAGCTCCCCTTCCTCCCACAGGACATGAAGAGTGAAGGGAGACCCAGTGGCCATGGTGTCTCAGAAGCCTCTGGGACAACTGGAAGGAGAAAGGAGAGTGACTCTAAAATTCATGAGAGCTTGAGAAAGGAGAAAGGAAAAAAGAGAATGTGGGATGTCCTCAGAGTCTGAATGCAAACTCATTTTTACATAAAGTTGTGTAATACATGGTTAGATTTGATGTCATTCATTAATACTTTAGCTAAACAACCTTGTTTTAAGTTCAAAGCAGTGACTACACAGAGAACTTGAGAACTGGGCTTGCCTCTAAGCTGAGGACTTCCTCTCTAATCTGTTTGGAATAACTCTCCACATTAACATCATCGATTTTTGTTTTAATGAAGTGGAATGTTTTATCCCCCAGATTCCAAGACCTGGAAATCACTGAAGAAATTAATGGAGAAATCTGTGTTCTGAATGTATTAGAAAATAGTTGTCAAGCAGCTTAAATGTTGTTCCCTGTCAGAGGGCTATGTTCCTGCCTAACACTATTACATGAATGGCGATTGGTTAGACCAGTTAATACAAACACAGTTAATTTTGCAGCTAGGAAAGATTGGCTTTCGCTGCAGACTGTACACTCCTTTCAGACCTAATCTTCAGTAAATGGAGTGCAGCATTATGGTTGAAAGTCAGTGTGACCAATTCAGTCCCCTGGCTCTCATGCCTGTTCTTGGAGAATTAGGATGATGTCTAGCTTATACTCTGCATTATGTACGTTGCATTGCAACACCCGAGAGCTCGCTTGTGCCCTGCATTTTGGAAAATCATCATTTTTCTCATATAAATGGAAAATAGAGGAAATAGAGTAGAAGAGAGAGCCACTTGGAGATCAAAGTAATATTAACATGCAAGGAAAGAAGAGGATCTTGGCTCCAGGCCACCCAGAGTGATGAGCACTCTTGGGCTCACAGACCCACGTGAGCTGTCTGGAGGGGAGAATGCAGCCTGCAGACTAATTTCAGGGTTGAGATTAGGACCCTCTCTTTACTTTCCAACCACATTAAGTTATTCTTAATGTAGTGACTACCATGCAATGTCACCATTCTGATTTACTAAACTTTAAGATGCAGAGCTTCCTTCTCTGTCGTGTGTTACTTAGTGAAGCCAATTTTTTAGTACACAAATGTTCATCACAGCTTTATTTGTAACCACTGTAAACTGGAAGCAACCCAATGTCCATCAGCATGAGGAGAGAAATAAATCCCAAAGTCAGTTTTGTTTGACATGAAATATACTACTTGCAGTTTCTCCCCCTCCAATAGCTTTCATTCAAAAATATTTACCATCATGCCCTAGATTAAACAAGGCATAATCAAAATTAAAAACTACAAATAGGTTAATGTGTCCCTGTCCATTCATGTTAGAAAATAGTACTACCTGCTTCAGAATGTGTGTGTGTGTGTGTGTGTGTGTGTGTGTATGAGTGTAAATGGGGTTTGATTGTTTACGTGTCACTTACTATCTCTCCTATAGGCCTCATTCTCTGCAATCCCCAGTGTCGTCGTCTGAACAGTAAGGCTGTTGATGCCTCATACACAGCATAATTATTGAATATATTCATTCCATTCCTGCATGGAATGATGAGTGTACCCTGTACACTGTAAGTGAGGTGAAGTGAAAGTCGCTCAGTTGTGTCTGACTCTTTGCAACCCCATGGACTACAGAATTCTCCCCATGGATTCCGTGGAATTCTCCAGGCCAGAATACAGGAGTGGGTAGCTTTTCTCTTCTCCAGTGGATCTTCCCAACCCAGGGATTGAACCCAGGTCTCCCACATTGCAGGCAGATTCTTTTCCAGCTGAGCCAGAAGGGAAGCCCAAGAATACTGGAGTGGGTAGCCTATCCCTTCTCCAGGGGATCTTCCTGACCCAGGAATCGAACTGGGGTCTCCTGCATGGTAGGTGGATTCTTTACCAACTGAGCTGTGAGGGAAGCCCTCTAAAGTCTTATGTAAATGCCGGAAATGGCTACTCTGCCACGGTGCTGAACTGTGCGTGTGCATCTTCCGTGGGGTGATGTGAAGACCTTGTGAATGTCTCAGGTGACTTCGGTTTCTTCATGATGGCCCTGGAGCTTTTGTCTGCTAAGGGTGCATGTCATTGTGGAGATGTGCAGATGTGGGCTTGTGAGGGTCAGCCGGCTTTTTGTTTAGTTTTAAAATATAGCACAGGGCTTCCCTGGTGACTCAGTCTGTAAAGAATCCATCTGCAATGCAGGAGACATGGGTTTGATCCCTGGGTGGGAAAGATCCCCTTGAGAAGGAAATGGCAACCCACTCCAATATTCCTGCCTGGGAAATCCCATGGACAGAGGAGCCTGGCGGGCTACAGTCCATGGCGTTGCAAAGAGTCGGATACAATTTAGCAACTAAACCACCACCAAATATAAGACATATTTAATCAAAGTAATCCTGCAACCATGAAATTAGAAGACACTTGCTCCTTGGAAGAAAAGTTATGATCAACCTAGACAGCATATTAAAAAGCAGAGACATTACTTTGCCAACAAAGTTCTGTGTAGTCAAAGCCTTGGTTTTTCCAGTGGTCATGTATGGATGTGAGAGTTGGACTATAAAGAAAGCTGAGCACCGAAGAGTTGATGCTTTTGAACTGTGGTGTTGGAGAAGGCTCTTGAGAGTCCCTTGGACTGCAGGCAGTTCCAACCAGTCCATCCTAAAGGAAATCAGTCCTGAATAATCATTGGAATGACTGATGCTGTAGCTGAAACTCCAATCCTTCGGTCACCTGATGCGAAGAGCTGACTCATTTGAAAAGACCCTGATGCTGGAAAAGATTGAGGGCAGGAGAAGGGGATGACAGAGGACGAGATGGTTGGATGGCATCACCGACTCAGTGGACATGAGTTTGAGTAAACTCTGGGAGTTGGTGATGGACAGGGAAGCCTGGCGTGCTGCGGTCCATGGGGTTGCAGAGAGTCAGACACGACTGAGTGACTGAACTGAACTGAACTGAATCCATAGCGTGGATTAATATGAGGCTCATAGTTAACTAGAACTGCAGGCTATAACCTAGCCCAGCTGTTCCCTTCTCCCTCTCTGTCCTGTACTCTCATTTCCCCAAAGCTGCTGTGATACGTTAGATGTTTCCAGTGTAGTCTACATTTGTGTTTTTAATAATATGCCACTGAGTACTGTTTTATAATTTTTCTCAACCATTTTCCTACAAGAAGGTGGAAATTTAGTTCTCTTTTATCCCGTCTGCACATATACCTTCTTTAATCCTTCCGATTCATATCACAGTCTTATTTAAAGCATTCATAAATGCTTGTATTATTGGCATTATAAATCTCATGCACAGCTGAGCCACCCAGTGTGCTAGTGAAGGCATTTTCTTTCTTACATTATTGGTGTCATTTAAAAAATTATTTTCATATGAGCTTATTTCTCAATCTTTTAACAGAACCATAAATTCTCTATTACATTTAAATGTGTAAAGTAATATATCCGTTTCATTATTTTTTCTTGTCAGCAGTCCTCCTGGACTGTTTGAGAGCACAGTTCCCATCTCTCTCTCTCTCTCTCTTTAAAATGATTTTCTTGATTTCTCATTGCTGTTTCTCATAGATGCATCCCCTATTGTCTAGATTTCCTGGATTTCACATCATCTTCTTTGTTTTCTACCTTGTTTGGTGGAACACACAGCAATTTCAAGAACAATAACACCACGTTCCTGGATGGGTTTTTTTTCCAGGAACTTTCATCATATTTTTAGATGACTAAGTTAAAAAGTTTCCCAGGAAGTGGGATACGTCCTGGGAAAGGGTACATAGGAGGGAGGTATTTTGAGTCCCTTCATGTCTGGGAATATCTTTTTTCTACCTTCACACACAATTGAGAGTTTTTCATGGTATGGAGTTCTGGACTGGAAAGAATATTATCCCAGAATGGTATAGACATTTTCTTTTTGCTGCTCTGCTTTCAAAATTGTAGTGGAGAAGGCCAGTTGCGTTCTGATTCTCAACAACTTTGTGTTTTTATTTCTCTCTGGGTTAAACGCTTTTTTTTCCTCCTTGGATCCTGGCGGGCAACAGTCTGTGGGGTCACAGGAGTCAGACATGACTTACTGACTAAACCACCATCACCATCTACTGTTTAGAAATATCAAAACTGTAGTGGTTTAGCATGGCACATTGATGTATGGTACTGCGGACTTTTTAGATCTCTTCAATCTGAAAATTTTGAGTTCTAAGAAATTTCCTGGTATTAGTTTTGAGAGTGGGAGAGAATATCTTCTTCCCCTCCATTTCACTGATTGCTTTTTTCTGGAATTGATATCATAAAGCTATTGTATCTACGAAACTATTCCTATTGTTTTCTTTTCTATTAAAGTTGTTTCTTCTCCTCTCTGGGCATTTTCCTCATTTATTTTCCATTTTTTAATTGGATTTTCACTGTTGCGTGATCGCATTTTAATTTCTAAAAGCTCTTGTCTTCTAGTGCTTGTTTTCCTGGCATTCCATTCTTGTTTTATGGCTTTAATATGTTCTTATATCTCTGATGACAGGGGATCTTCCTTACCCAGGGAATGAACCCATATCTCCTGCATTTCAGAAGGTTTCCTACGTTGCAGGTGGATTCTTTACCAGACTGAGCCACCAGGGAAGCCCTTAATGACATTTGTGGATGTTTTATTAACCCTAAAACAATTCTGTGTTCTTCAGATTTTTTTTTTCCTATGTGATATCTTCTCTTCTTGTTGGAGACTTTATTCAAATGTCTGATTACCCACTCATATTGAAAAGAGCAAGCCCAAAGACTGAAAGGAAGCACCATGTGGTTATGTTTGTAACTCATTAGCTTATTCAACTCCACTGTGGAGTGACTGGTTGGGGATCTGGTTTGTTTTTCTGGGGAAACACTAAACATTAATATTTTCTGTTCAGTTTCCTCAGAGAAGAATGCTCCCCTTTCCTCTTCAGAGGTTGATGTCTAACTGTTATTTCTCTGGGGCTAGAATTTTTCATATTCAGTGTACAGATTTTCAGTTGATCTCTTTGCTTGCAGTGGAGGGTCTCCTCCTCAAACCAAGTTGTGGTTGGTGTTTCTAGTTCATCTCTGGCTTAACTTCTTTAGAAACTACATCTCCAGACTCCAGGCTGTGTGTGGCAAGAGGAGCCAGCAGGCTGGTTGAGATGGTACTCTTGTCTCTGAAAAGACTTTTAACCTCTTTTCACACCCTCCTCTTCAGTGGAACTGGGTGCCTCCAATTCCTGCCCTTTTCTGGAGGTCTGCGGGGTGAATCCACCTCTTGATTGCTCCTTTCTCCTTCATTCACTTATTTCCCAGCCTTCTCTGTCCTGCCTACTCATGGTTACCTTTACCCAGTTCACCCCAGCCCCCCAAATCTTGTTGTCATCCCTTTTGCTGTCATCATGCCTTTTTCTTTTTTCTTGTTGACATTGTGTCTTTTATTTCTTTTACTTTCACTTCAGTGGGAAGTTTTAGACAGAGTTGGGATAAAGGTGTGTGTCCATCTTATCATGGAGACCTGAAAAGTCTGTTTTTCTTTGGTAAGAACAACATAAAATTGTTCTTACTGAAGAAATCAGTGTATTCCTTTAGAATTTTTGAACAGACCACAATGTCCTTAGTGCCTCTTGTTTCTAAAAGACTTTTGGGAGTTTCACAGGTGTTTCATCTTTCTTAACTTTCTCTGTGCTGGAGGAGGAATGGGTAATTTCACATCATTTTTCAAGCCTCCAAGCGGAAGAGGTACTCTTGTGATCTCTGTCTGGCATTCTGCGCAATACTGTTGCATTCATCAGCTCGCCATTTGCCTTGCAGCCGTCAACTAAAGTTTCAGTCTAGCCCTTCGATTGCCCCTCCCAACCTGGAAGGGAAGTCTTGAAAGGAAGAACCCATCTGTCAATGCAGGAGACTCCATTTTGATCCCTGGGTTGGGAAGATCCCCTAGAGAAGGAAATGGCAGCCCACTCCAGTATTCTTGACTGGTAAATCCCATGGAGAGAGGAGCCTGGAAGGCTACAGCCCGTGGGGTTTTAAAGAGTTGGACACGACTGAGTGACTAAACAACAACCCAAGCTTGAACAGCTGGTTTCCGCCAGACACGCGGTTCCCGTCTGTCTTCCTTCTGTGGCCTGTCTTCCTTCTGTAGCCCGCTGCACTGGCTCTCTGGGAAGCTCTCAGACTTGTCATTCTCCTAGCAGCTCAGATGCCATTCTCCCCAAACACCCAGAGTTCATTTAGCACCAATGAGGTGCTCAGTCTGGGATTTCGGAAGACCCATCACTGGGGAGAGACTGTTGCTAATGAGGTGCAAATTGGCAGTGACTGGGGAGGGGCTGCTCTCTCTGGGCCAGGCCCCAGGGGAGGCTGGCTGTGGGCTGTGAAGCCTGATTCCCAGCCAGGGAGGCCCTCGCACAGTGCCTGGAGGCTGGTCTGAGCTCACACAGGCCCAGCCCCAGAGCTCCTGCCAGCTGGCTAATCTCTTGGCTGGGTTTCCTGGCTGGCTTTCCTCGCAAGTAGCAGAGGCCGTGCTCATTCTTGGGGCTTTCCCAGACATTGGAGAGGGAGCCAAGAAGACCCGTGGTCCCCAGAGGTGCTGTCCTTGGGGTTGGTATGCTGGAAGGTTAAGGGGTTGGGGGTTTGGTGGTGGAGCCCTGTTTCTGGTAGGAACTGCTGAGAGAAGGGTGAGTGTCTTTTCCTCCCGATTATCTGCCCGGCAGCCTTGCTTGAAGACTCCCGAGAGCCCTCGTCAGCAGCTCTTCTTCTCTGCTTCCAGAAGGCTCAGGCTTCTCTTTGCTGTTGTCATTTGCAAGTGTCCCCACCTGAGTGTGGCACAACAGTGGGTGGGAAACTATGCTTAGAACCAGAAACTGTGTCCTGGTGGAGAGGACACGGGGAAGGTGGTGGATGCGGGATGTTGCCTAGATGCCAAACTGACCTTGCATCCCCTGGTCTCGGTGACTGCATGTGACAGGGCCCCTGATGTGGAATCGATTTGGGTGATCTTTAGCAAATTTCTTAAATTCTCCAACTTTCCATACCTTGCCTTTCTTTTTTTTTTCCCCTATTTCTCTTTACCTCATTTGTCTTATTTTTTTAAAGAGGTCCCTGAGTGCCAGCCTAGACACAGGGAGAACAAAAATGAATGAGCTAGAGCCGCAGTCTTCAAGGAATTCATCTTCCGGTGAAAGAAGACAGACTGCAAACAGCATAGTTGGACCATAAAGAAAGCTGAGCACTGAAGAATTGATGCTTTTGAACTGTGGTGTTGGAGAAGACTCTTGAGAGTCCCTTGGACTGCAAGGAGGTCAAACCATTCCATCGTAAAGGAAATTGGTCCTGAATATTCATTGGAAGGACTGATGCTGAAGCTGAAACTCCAATCCTTTGGCCCCGTGATGTGAAGAACTGACTCATTGGAAAGACCCTGATGCTGGGAAAGATTGAAGGCAGGAGGTGAAGGGGATGACAGAGGATGAGATAGTTGGATGGCATCACTGACTCAATGGATGTGAGTTTGAGTAAACTCTGGGAGTTGGTGATGGACAGGGAGGCCTGGTGTGCTGCAGTCGATGGGGTCACAAAGAGTCGGACATGACTGAGCAATTGAACTGAACTGAGACAGCATAGAGTTCCATGATGAGAAATAAACTAGGTCAGAGGCATGTAAAAAGTGTCATGGGTGGATGGAAGAAGGGCTTCTGAAATGGTCAGAGAATGCTTTATAGTGATGATGACATTCGAGCCAGTTGCCAAAGCTTGATTGATGGAGGTTTGACAAAGTATGGTATGTTCTAGAAAAGGTTGGTTGTTTGTTGGTCCTCAGGTACAGGTGCAAAGTGGGCTGGCAAACTGGGCATCGGGAAGTAGATGGGGTCAGAGGGTGGAGGGTGCTGTCCCCCGTACGGTGAGCTTGAACTTCTCCTTAGTGGTGGTGGTGGTAGAGGTGGGCTTGGAGAACTGTGCTGATTCTCTGCTAGATGAGGAGGCTGGCCTAGATGGTTTTAGGATCCCTTGTCGTCTGAAATTCTTGGATTCTCTGTGTGGGCATGAAGATGTGGGTCTGGGAACACAGCTCTGTTGAGGAGTGTTATCTGGTGTAGCGTCTGTGAGTAGGTGTTTAAATGTGGGCTG
The DNA here is from genome assembly GCF_019320065.1 of Cervus canadensis. Lineage (NCBI taxonomy): Eukaryota > Metazoa > Chordata > Mammalia > Artiodactyla > Cervidae > Cervus > Cervus canadensis. The sequence continues at coordinate 96,151,383 of NC_057388.1, read as the reverse complement.
GACTCGGTAGCTATATTAAGAGGTAATGTCAGGCGGGGCTTGGAGCACCGGGTCCTGCGTGAAGCTGGAGTTGAAATTTCCAAATCTTATTTCAGCTTTTGATCAGGATTTTTGAACCCAGCTCAAGCACTTGACCTGTCTATGTCTCAGAATTGCCACATGTAAGAGGGACATTTTCACTTCCGTGCAGCTGGGAGGGTTTTGTTTTTTGAAATAGTTTTATATGATAATGTCTTGGCTGTGGGTTAGGACATTGGAGGGGAAAAATTTTATTTTAAAGCTTAGCGTTTTTTCAAATTGAGTTATTAGCTGTCAACAAGTATAGAAACAAGTAACCTGTACATGAATTTTGTGTGATGCACTTGTGTTTTTTCCTGAGTTTTGGAGGAGGAATCGGCTGAGAGTTGGGGATGACTTGAAAATGTATGCAAAACAACATTGCAGGATCTATCTTAGGGACGCACTTGGACAGCAAAGCCTTAGCCAAATGTTCCAGCCGGGCCATCTTAGGACGGCACTTGTGTTGATGACAGACACATCCCCAGACTTCCAAGCGTTAGCTTATGCTTGTTAAACTTTGAAACCCCAGGGGATTCTTGTTTTCTGGAACCACATGGCACTTTGACCAGACTCTACAGCAGTTTCCAATCTCTGAGGTGCCTGTTTTGTGTTTGAGATGGATTTTTTTTTTAAATTTTTGTGTTTTGAGTTTTTAGCTCACTAGCCAAGTGATCCTCTCAAAATACTTTCCAGTTAGCTCATCTTTGTAATGGAAGGGGTAAAGGATTCCTAGGCGGTTCAGTTCATGGTTCAGTTTCTGATTCAGTTCTCATACTTTGAGACAATGTCACTGATCGTCTGATCGCTTAAGACAGGTGAAGCCAAGAAGGGTATTGGAATATGGAACAACTGGTAAAGTGTGGATGTGGACACTCACTGTCACTACTCTTGCTTTCATACATGTGTACACGTCAGTTGTTAGCGAGGCTTGGACATGCACACATACAGGGAAGAAACTTGGTAGCCATGACATCTTAAAGAGACTGGGCAAGAAAGAGATCAGAAGGTGCCTTTGCGCACTGGCCTCACTCAGACCTGGAACTCAGATGCCTACATTCTTCAGCCTCTTAGCGTTGAAACAATCGGCTGGTACCTGCAGGTAACAGCTTTCCAGTAGGCTTTCCAGTAGGAGTGAGGGTCAGTATGAACCACAAACATCCTCACACCTGGCCTGTGAGGCCTTTCTTGGGCACTCATAAAATTATGACCACAGTTTGTGACTATAGGACCATGTTGAGGGCGGGGGTGGGGGGAAATCACAATTTAACAACATATAGTATTTATTTTGTTGTATGCAAATGAATGAACTACCTAGTGGAAAGTCAGTTTTCTTGACTGTGAACTCTAACAAGTTATTTCTATTTATGTCACATATCATTTTTGGTATTCCTGGAGAGTTTTGTCTGTACGTATCTTGTTGGCTTCAAAGTGATGGTAATCTTCTTGAGGACACAGCAATTAATTCATTCAACAGATGTTTCTTAAGCATCTGGGGTGTGTCAAGCAACTAGTGTGTGTTTTAGGCACCAAACAGAGATGAATAAGGTCCATACCCTTACCATGAGAATCTCACAAAGAGACTGATAAACAGACAGACAATTACAATATATGTGTTGGTTATTAAAAGATGAGAAGGAAATTATTCAATTAAAGAGGGGTGGGAAGGGTCTTCCACAAAGGTCAAGAAGTCAATACAAGCAAAGATGGAGCTGTGGGAAATGATTGTATAGAAAATTAAAAGTGAATTGAGAATCCTGGACTATAAAACAATAGATTGGGTCAAGAAATGAGACCAAGATGGTAACCATGTTGTCATTGTATTTCAGTGTTTTTCAGTGAGGGTGGTCATGTCTTGACTTTGGAGATGCTGCTGGCATCAAATGGTTTGAGGTCAGGGATGCTGAAGAATGTCCTATGGTGCACAGAACAGCCCCTCACAGCAGATAATTCCCTCGTCTAGAATGTCAGGGGTGTCAAAGTTGAGAAACCATGCTCCTGATCTTTCCACCATGTCTGGGTTGAATCATTCAAGTCTTAGCTCAAAAGTTCTTTCTTCAGTGGCTGTGCTACCCACCCCATCTGTCACAGATATGTTTGCCTCTTCTTCCCTGTCACTCCCTGTTACATAACCCTATTTTAATTCCTTTGTGCCTTTTGATGCCATCTGATATCACATTATGTATTTTTTTCACTATCTGTCTCTCCTCCCTAAAATATGAACACCATGAGGTCTTTGATTTGTTGGCTGTTATTTCCCTAAAGCCTAGCATAGCGCAGGACACATAGGCAAATGCTTGGAAAAATTTGATATCTGGAAGTTCTGGGTGGAGGAGGGCTGCATGTTGGATACAGATTCTGTGGTGCTAGAAGAATAAGACCAGGGAACATTTATTTTTACTGTGTCTACCAGGCACTGTTCTAAGTATTTTACACACATCAGCTCATTTATCCCCTAACAACCTCAGGAGGTAGGTATCATGATTATTTTCCTGAGATTATGCATCTAGCAAGTGGCAATACTAAGGCGGTATAATACCTCTTGTTTATTTGCACATGTATGTGCATTATGGCTTTTAGTCTGAGTTTTTGCTGTGGGGGGTAGATAGGGGACTTGTGATTGGATTTAAGAAGTTTCAAACAGTGTGCCCCAAATCAGAGATGCCAGGTTGGATAGAAATCAAGGAGTGGGGTAGTTGGTGGACATAAAAGATTTAATAGTGAAAAAATTGGAGTCTTACCAGGGATGGAGTGTGCTGTCCTAGTGAGGGTGTCTAATGACCCAGAGAGATCAAAGCTGAGGACCAGGATGCTCTGACTTAAGGGAGCACTTTGGTTTGGAGGGAGACACAAGCGGCCCTGGCCTCCAAGGCGTCCTTTGGGTCGTGTCCCCTGTGGCGGTGGTGGAGGAACTTCTTCCTGATTGTAAGACTGCTCACCCTCACACCTCCTGTCCTGGTGGCTCTGGCGCTCCCAACTCTTGTCTAACTTGAGTTTCCAGAAGCTGGAAGACCACACCACAGGGTCTTTTTCTAGTTCCTGTCCAAACAATCCAACCTATGCTCTGCGGGAGCCCTGACCTGCCCCCCACAGATACCGTGGCTGGCCTCATGTAGCCAGGCTGGGGTGCCAGGTGGTTCCACTGTCAACCTGGAAACGAGGGAGGGAGATGACTACACTGTTTCCTTCTCTCTCTTCTTTCTTTCCCAGTGGTGGAACTCTGCATGGAGTGGTGGAGCTCAAGGAGTCTGATGTACACACACCTTATGGACAAAATGGGGGAGGATCTCTAGGTTTTGAATACACCTCACCACTTGTGGGGAGGACCATGGGCATTAGTGGGGGCAGAGCATGTTGGGTTCTGAGCTTATGGTTTCTTCACATGCAGTTGGATTTCCTGACACTGGAGAGCACTTTTAGGTTATGAGGAGTGGGGTGGGGATGGGGTTGCTGTGCTTATGTCACTGGGGGCTGGTGGGGTTGAAATAGAAAGAGCTTCAGTTCAGTTCAGTCACTCAGTTGTGTCTGACTCTTTGAGACCCCATGAACTATACCACACCAGGGTTCCCTGTCCCTCACCAACTCCCGGAGCCTGCTCAAACTTAACATCTATTGAGTCAGTGATGCCATCCAACCATCTCATCCTCTGTCATCCCCATCTCCTCCTGCCTTCAATCTTTCCCAGCATCAGGGTCTTTTTCAGTGAATCAGTTCTTCACATCAGGTGGCCAAAGTATTAGAGCTTCAGCTTCAGTATCAGTCCTTCCAAAGAATATTCAGGAGTGATTTCCTTTAGGATTGACTGGTTTGATCTCCTTGCAGTCCAAGGGGCTCTCAAGAGTCTTCTCCAACACCACAGTTCAGAAAGAGCTTGGGGACCTGTTGTTGGAGGCTTTGGTTTCCTCTATATCCAGCACAGGATGATTCCAGCTGGGGCAGTATGTAGATGCAGGTAATAGCAGAGTACTTGGGCTACCATATTAGGCTGGAACCCAGAAAGAAGTGGTCTTTATTTTTTTTTCTTCCATAGTAGGGACTTGGCACTCTTGTCCATGTTGAGTTTCCAGAAGCTGGAGCTGGCATGGGATTGGCTGGAACTGATGTCTAGCACAAGACGTGCAGGAGAGGCTTCTAGTTTGAGTTGCAGGTGAAGCTGTGTCTGGACATAATGACTTGAGTTCAATTGAGTTTGTGAAACAGAGGTTGGAAGAGTAGAGTTGGGAAGGAAAGACTGGATAGGTCTCATGAGAAAATTATGCTGAGCGAGAGGACCTTCATGGGGGAAGCCATGGGCCCTGGAGGCTGATGCTTAGAGCAAGAGCCAGTGCTGAAAGTGGAGGACTTGTTGCCATCTTATGATGAAGAACAGGGAAGCCTGGCGTTCTGCAGTCCATGGGGTCACAAAGAGTCAGACGTGACTGAGTGACTGGACAACAAATGGATTGATACTGACAGGTTTTAGATAAGGGAGTGAATTTCTCAGGCTTGTCTTTTTAATTAGACTATTCAAATGACTGCACAGAATATGGGTCAATAGAGACTCTTATGCTAGTCTAGGTGCAAGAAAAATGGGTAAGGCAGAGTTAGGAGATAGAAGTCTTTAGGATTTAAAATTAAGAGGACTTAATGATTGAGTGTGATTTTTTGGGAATGAATAACAAATCAAGGATGACTTCTGTGTTTCACATTCGGTTGGTTAGTGGAACTAGCATGTCAGATAAAGAATAGAAGATGATGAGCTCCACTGGATGGGGAAATGATGACTTTTCAGTCTTATTGCATACAAGATAATGTGATCCATCAGGACACCAAAAGCCAATGTGAAAGGGACTCTGATATTCAAGGGAGTGGTCCAGGCTGGATGTGTAGACTGTACAATGGGAACAGAAATCATGAGAGCGAACAGGATAATCAACAGATAATCTGTAGGATAAGAAAAAAAGAGGACACAAGGGAGACTGAAGTCACATCCCATATAAAGTCCCATAAGAAGGAGTAGAGTTATCTTTCAAGGTCTGTGTTCGATGTGTGCTTCTGTCTGAAGTCATTCTGTTGTAGAATTACTTCTTTCTCACTCTGGTCCTCTAGTTGTTGCTGTTGTTTAGTTGCTAAGTCATGTCTGACTCTGTGACCCTGTGGACTATAGACTCCTCGGTCTGTGGGATTTACCAGGCAAGAATACTGGAGTGGGTTGCCATTTCCTTCTGGTCCTCTAGTATTTTTAATTTTCGATGTGGTAAGTGATGTTACAGAGGCAACAGTTGATAGCTAGTGCTATGACTGCCAGGCAAGCTATAAGCTTCTTTGGCCTAGATCCTCACTTCTTTTCGCATCCGTGTCCATAGTGTGAACTTCAGTGGCTGATGTATTGTAGGATTTCAATAAACAGATGGTATTGAATACATGAATTAGAAAATATTTATTGAAAGAAATAGTGTACCATTTTGTTAGAGAAATTGCTTTTAACCCATGTCAGAGGACGAAGACATTTGTAGACCATTGGTTTTCTTCTCTATTTCACAATAGACTGGACCCCCCAACTTCTTAAGCAAACAAGTTCACTTATTTCTGAAAGTGAGCACTTACATTGGTGCCATAGCCACCTGCAGAAGCTGGACCCATAACTTGAGAAAATATTTGCAAATAATACAACTAACAAGGGATTAATCTCTAAAATATACAGACAGCTCATGAACTTCAATATAAAAACAGAACAACCCAATTAAAAAATGGGCAGAAAACCTAAGCAGACATTTCTCCAAAGAATACATACAGATGGCCAACAAGCACATGAAAAGCTGCTCAACATCACTCATTATTACAGAAATGCAAGTCAGAACTACAATGAGGTATCACCTCACACCTGTCAGAATGGCCATAACAAAAAGTCTATAAACAATAAATACTGGAGAGGTGGTGAAGGAGAGGGAGCCCTCCTACACTGTTGATGGGAATGTAAATTGGTACAGATGCTATGGAAAACAGTATGGAGGTTCATTAAAAACTAAAAATGGAACTACAACATGGTCCAGCAATTCAGCTCCTGGGCACATACTCAGAGAAAAAACATAATTTGGAAAGATACATATACTCCTGTGTTCGTAGCAGCACTATTCACAACAGCCAAGACATGGAAACAGCCTAAAGGTCCATTGACAGAGAATGATAAAGAAGATGTGACCCATACATACAATGGAAAATTACTCAGCCATAAAAAGAGTGAAATAATGCCATTTGCAGCAACATGGATGAATCTAGAGATTATCCTACTAAGTCAGACAAAGGCAGATATCATATGATATCACTTACATGTATACTCTAAAAAAAAGAAGATACGGATGAACTTCTTAAAAGTAGACCCACAGACCTAGAAAACAAACTTACAGTTTCCAAGGGGGAAGTTGGAGGGAGAGATACATTAGGAGGTTGCTGGGGGTGGGGAAAGCTGGACCAGTAACTCAAACAATATGATTTCCTGAGTGGGTCAGCTGTATGGACTTCACCTGGGGTGTCTGTGGTGGGGACGGCTCTTGCCTTCTCCTTGCTCTCAAGTGCACACACACAGATCCTCATGTCTGTGCTGCCAGGGAGAAAAAGGAGGATGACTCTTTGAAATACTAAGGAAAAGAAATGCATATTTTATAGATAGCCAACAAAAGTAATAAAACAATTCTACTTTTATGAATGGAAAGCCAGTGTTATTTACTACCATTTTTCAGTGGGAGGCAAAAAGAGAGCAAATCTTTTGGATAATTATTGATATTTCCATGTTTGCAGTGGAATTCGAGATAGCAAAGGAGAAGCTCCATTGTCCAAACTTGGAGATGTCTTGAATAACCCAGAGACAGGAAACTGCTGCCCAAGGATTTTCAGTTTATAGACCTGTTTGACCTAAAACCAGTGTGCTATTTGTTTTTAAGTGTAAGTGACATATTCACGTAGTTCATCCTACCTCTGGACTATTTGTGGGCTCAGAATTTTCTCTATACTTGTTCTGTAGGGAGTTTTACACTACTAAATAATGCTTAGGCCAGGGCATTTCTTATCTAATTCCAGGCCTTGGTTATGGGTCAGGTTGCTTGGAGCAGCTCAGATCCACATAGCCAGAGAAGCTGGAAGCTGTCCAGTGTTCAAGAGTGTGAGAGACTCACCCCTTCTAAGAGGGATGAAGTTGGTGATGGAATTTGAATGCTCCTTTGTAATTTCCCTCCTTTGTAAGAACACTTGAAGGTGTTCCATTCCATTGTGGAGAGTTTTTCTTAACCCTTGAGCTGAGAGTCTTACTAGAAAAGGCCTCGTAATGGCTTTTGTGAGTGAGGGTCATTGTGCTCCGCTGGTAGCTCCTTGTCCTTCTTTGTCTTCATCCCACGCGGAGAGCTTTAAAAAAGGAGGATTGAAAGGACAAACCGTTGATCAATACAGGTAGCCAGAGCTGCCCTTTGGGGTTTAATAATGTGCGCTGCACTATTTTTGTGTTTAGCAGAAATCCATTTTGCCTCATTATTAACGTGTTTTTCCCTTGGGCTTTCACTTCAGAGATTATTTCAAGAAAAATTATATCCAGGTATTAGCCTCATTTGCCCATATTGCACTCAATAACGATTAGAGTTATTAACTGTCTTGAACCAAGAAGTTGCATTTGGCCAGCATTAAATGCACAGCGTGAAACACTAAGATTCAGTTTGGAGAAAAATGACTACATTCGAGTGGGTTAGAATCTTGCCAAAAATGCATTTTTTCCGTCTGTCTCATGGTAAGAGCTATCGTATCAGCTATCGTACTGATTTGAAATTTATAGCTAAGACTTTCCACCGTCTTTGCAAAGTGGTCTGGAACTGGGGAGTGCAATAAACAGGTTGAGTCCTTGGGAGCAGTCCTTAAGGTGGAAGATGAAGTTGAGTGGAGGTTCGTTTCTTTCTGCTTCAGTTCCTTGAATGGTAGACATCCTTGGTGTCTCATGAAGTCAACACCAGCACACTCAACACCTGAGGCTGTGGTTCCCAAAGTGTTGACATCCGCAGCCCTGCAAGCCCCAATCTGACATGACACAAAGTGACAATCATGGTCCCTTTTGTCCCTTCCCCTGACCTGAATCTGCCCTGGGAATATGAGCATTGGGTTCATCCTTATTCACTCACTCTAATACATACAAAGAAGACTTTAAGTTTGCCGAAGCCAAATAAGAAATCAAAGACCAAGCTAGGATTGGTTTTCAGCTTTTTCTCTCTGATTTGGGCCCCCGGGCAGTTGCTCTGTATTTTCTGGGTGCTCCTAATAGAACTCTCTTCTGTTTGTCTTGGCATTGATGATGAGATCCGTGAACTGGCATAGTCACTCATGAGCTCTGTAGATGGTCTGCCCAAGTCTCTGTTCTTATGTGGATGGTGCCTATCCTATCAGCACCATCCTCAGCCTATTTAGTTTGCTTAAAAAGAGGGGCTTCCTTCCTTCTGATTGCTTGTTGAATTGTGTCCCTTGCATGCCTCCCCAGAGCCATTGTTTGAGGCCTTGTCTTGAATTCTTTACATTTCTCACAACTCACGTTGACTGATCTCACAATTGTACTTGCCTGCTTCAATTCATCATGCATCAATGACTTGGGAGGCTGCAGCCTTTCTTGTAACACACATAACGCATCCTGCATTGTTAATGCCTCAAATATGACTCTGCACTTAATTAATATCACACAGGGCAGTGTGACTTAGTGGGTGGCGCACAGGCTTTAAGATGAGGCTTCTTGGGTTTAAGTCTTGACTCTACCCCTTCCTAGGTCTGTGGAGTTAGGCCAGTTATTTAAGCTCTCTTGACCTCAGTCTCCTTATCTGTAAAATGGGTGTGTTAGTAGAATCTGCCACATAGGGTTATTGTGAGTGAGGATTAAATGAATTAATGAACACAAAGGGCTTGGAATGGTGTCTTTTTATTATTTATTTAATTTTTATTTTTAGTTGGGGGATAGTTGCTTTACGATGTTGTGTTGATTTTGAAATGGTGCCTTTCACACATTATGATACCAAATTTTAGTTATGATGATCATGCTAGGGGCTCAGTATCATGACCTTGATGTTGAAAGAGCAGGGTTTCTTCAGTAGTCATTTTCATTTGGCATTTTACTGTCTTTAAGACTCCAGGGAAATATATGTGAAATTGCTTGAGAGGTTGGGAATAACCTTTGCTACAGTTAAATGCCTCTTGGCTTTATAGGATGTAGAACCTGGGTGATGATGATGATAGCCAGCATTTATTGAGTGCCTATGAGGTGCCAGACCTAATTTTACTTATTCTTCATAAAAACTATATGATGGCAGGCTTATCTCCATTTTACAGTTAGGCTGAAACTGTGACATAAATGGCAACTCAAAGACTTGGAGCTGGGTTGGTTTCCAGACCCATCTGCCCAGAGCCTGGACTACTTATCATTATTATAAGCTGTCTCTTTTACAACAACTGACTGATTCTTTTGCCAAGGAGAAGCCTTGGGGAATGGAAAGTAAAGAGGATTTTCCTGGGATCTACCACTTATGAGATATTGGACCTTGAGCAAGCCACTCAGCTTGCTTGAAGTTCAGAGTTTTCATCTGTAAACTAAACCATGACAGCTACCACACAGGATGTTGGGAGAGATTCACAATGAAGTAAAATCTGTAACAAAGCAAGCCTAGAGAGGTACTTTGAGAGTTGCTCCCTACCTGGCTTGGCCGGAGCAATCAGGGATGATGTAGATTCCATTTTTTAATATGTGTTTAACATGTAATGAAGGAGGGCCCATTCATTCTGAGATTAGGCTGCTTTTCTCTTTACTATGCAACCAGAGCTTAATCACTTGTAACCAGTGTGACTTGGTCCAAACCGGTGTATATGTCATTCTTGTCCTGCACAGTCTGATTGATCTGAAAGAGTGCATCATAGTCTTTTTACTGAGTCTCAGTTTATCCCAATGTCAAAGGGGTTTACATGGCAGATTTCAGTTCTTCCCAATAAGCTTTGCAAAATACTGGCACTTCATGGTCTTTCTAACACAGTAGTTTGTGCTTATTTTCTTCTGAGTTTGGTCAAGAGATTATTTTGGGGGGAAGTTGTCTTCTGCAGGCTGTGATTATGGGTGGGAATGATGGGAAGAGGTATATAAAATCCTTTTAGTCAGTTCTTGGTCAGAATGGTGCTTAGAATGGACCTCATCATTTGAGAAACCCCATAACTCTTCCAGTGTAATGCCATTAAGGAGCCTCCTGACAGCAGTAGGTAAGGAATAGCTCAGGGGTGTTACTGTTTAATCACTTTAAGCTCAGTTGCATGTGTTATTAGATCCCCCTTCTTTATCACTTCATCTTTGGGTAGCACACCATTGCTTCAGGAGCAGAATTCAGGAACAATTTTAGTTTATCTACTGAAAATAATCATGTTAGACTGCCTGATCAAGGCTGATGCATGAGCTCAATCTCTGGGCTCACGGTGAGTTAAAGCAGGGCCCGCTCTGCCATATGTCTGTGGTGGCCACTGGTGCTGTTCTCCAAATATTCCTGCTCTTCCCACTTAGGGAGTGTGGTTGGTTGTAATTCCCGGATCCCTTTTATTTGGGTGACTAGTTCTGGACATATGTTGCTATTCAAAGTGAAGCATGCCACTTTCTGGTTGGAATGTTTATCATCTTTCAGGGATGTCTTTTTCTTCTGCCACAGTTACTGGCAACATTCCCCATCATCAGCTTGGGTCCCAGAGACTCCTGGCCAGCCCTGTATAGACAGACAATGTGGGCTAGAGATAAATTGTTGTTATTTTAACAAATGAGACACTGCTTATGTGTCTGCAGTGTATCCTCCTCCCTCCCAGTTAATGCAATGATCCAGGTCCAGGACTTGCACTTTGGGTGACCAGTCAAGATGAAACCTTGAGGGCACTTGTTTTCTCTGTTTTAACTTTATTATAAAGTCTGTCTAACAGTCTGAGAAAATGTAAGGCTTTAATAATAAATGTTTTAGAGGGGGCAATAAAACTTGTTTAGTAGCTTCAAAGTCTAGTTTCTCTTCTTTTTTCTTTAATTTTTTCCCCCTCTATTTTCTTCTTGCCGAAGCCCTTAATGTTTTGCTTGGTGCATTGTGTCTACTCAAAAAATGACTGATGAGTGAATTTTATATAAATCCAATAATTTGAAGGGAACTTGCCATTAGCTTTATAGAAATATTTTGACTCTCTCTGAACTCAGTGTTGCCAATTATTCTTTTATTTCAACTCTAAGTCCTACTGTTTTCCATCATCATCAGGGCTCCCCAGTGAGAGATAGTCCCTGCCCCCCCTTATCAGTGGCTGCAGTGTGGTCACTGAGAGAGCACCACAGGGCCCCCAGCAAACCCAGAAAATGCCTGGGACTCTTGCTGGTGAATGCAGGAGATCTTTTTATCCCTGCATCGTTTTTGGCCAGGGCCATAATAGCATCTAACTGCTGCTGGCTCTGAAAAATTTTTTCACTTTCTTTTTTTTTCAAACTTAGGTGGTTTCAAATAAATTTTAGTTTTTCTGACCCTGGAGACTCTCCCCATTTCTAAACTTCAACCCTTCAGGACATGCCTAAGATATCTCTCATCATTATTAAGTGCTGAAAGGGCAAGGGGCAGGATTTAGGACAGCCTGAGACTAAAGTTTGATACCTGTTGACAAAATAGCCATCTTTGTAACTCTAAGCCCATATCCTACCCAATTAGACATCTCTTTTGAAACAATTTCTTCTCTTCATTCCTCCAGACATTGCTTCCGATCAGGCTCTTAAATCTGTGATTACACCGTTAAATTAGAACAGTGCCTGGGACATCGATAAGAATCTGCTATTATTATCTTTATTATTGCTATTTTGGCAGCTTCATGGTCACTCTGCCTCTACATTTTCTCCACTCCGATCCGTACTCTGCATCTTTTGAAAAGAGATTCAATCCTGTCACTTCCCCATTTCCAAAGCCTTCTTTCTCCATAGCCCAGGAGATAAAGCCCTCGATCCTGAGCCCATAGCCCCTCCTCTGCCATGGTTTCCCCTCATGTTCGCAGTATCTGAATCACTCATGGCGCTTGCCCAACTCCCATTCCCAAACTCGCTTCCTTGGAAAATTCTGATAAGCTGATGAGTGATGGGGAAGGGAGACAACACACTCCTGGGGTGGGGATGTGCAGTTTAAGAAGGGTCGCCCGCCGACTGAGAGGCTACTTCTTCCCGCCTAGTCATCCCCTTCTTCCCAGGAGAGATTCACCACTGTCATTTTCTCTCTCCCACCATACCACCGTGGGCAGTGTGGGTTCCAGACACCCCAGACTTCCCGGGCTTCCTCAGCCCTTCCTCACCCTGTTATAGCCTCCTGCTTTTCGTACATGCATTCCCACCCCCTTTCCTACCCTTCCTTCTTCCTCTGCTTGAGTCTGTGTTTTTTAAGACTTAGTTTAAAAGTCAGTTCTTAGGCCTTTTCCAGCATTCCCAGATGGCTCGCTGTCTTCCTGTGGCAGGTTGCATTGATCTGTATTATTACTGTTGTTATTATTTATTGAAGTCTAGTTGATTTACAATGTTGTGTTAGTTTCTGGTGTATAGCAAAGTGATTCAGTTGTATATATTCTTTTCCGTTACAG